>NC_086012.1:17964206-18106706 GCF_030014385.1 Trichomycterus rosablanca
ACACTCCAGAATCTTGTTAAAATCCCTCCCGAAATAGTAAAAACTGTCACTGCCCGAAATACTTCGGCCCATATCGTCACAGCGAAGCTGCTGATGCGTCCTGCAGGACAAGTTACTACATAAAATTATGCTTGTGGAAAGATCATGATCTCATATAAACGTGACAGGTTACATTTCGCAAGCTGTTCTAATAACAATAATAATAATAATACGAGACAGTGTGACATCAGTGCTGGTCTACCTACGTATGTGCTACGGGTAATTGCCGGGTGTCTGGAGTTATAGAGCTTGCTTGATGACACAGGAAAGTCCTTCCCTAAACTGTTGCTGCAAAGTCAGAAGCATGTCATTTCTCTCATATAACTGATTTATTTCACCTGTTAGCAACTGTTGTGGCTAATACACATAGATTCATAGATTGCAAGGGGTGTCCCAATACTTTTGTCCATATACTTTTACATTTACAGAAGCTGGAAGGAATAGAAGGAAGCTGGGGTCGGAGGGGAGGGTCAGTGATTGTACGGCGCCCCTGGAGCCGAGAGGGTTAAGGGTCTCGCTGAAGGGCCGAGCTGGGATTCAAACCCACAACATTTTGAAGGATAGACCTATAGATAGACCTATACTGACTGAGCTATTACTGCCCAAACTGGTAGCTTCCATTCAAACACATGCACTCACTCACTTACTTTAAGCGCTTATCCAATCAGGGTCGCGGGGTGAGGGGTGCTGGAGCCTAACTCAGCTTTTCAATGGGCGCAAGGCACACAGTAACAACCTGGATGGGGCGCCAGTCCATCGCAGGGCACACACATACCCATTCACCATTAGGGCAATTCAGCGTCTCCAATTAACCTGACTGCATGTTTTTGGACTGTTGGGAGGAAACCGGAGCTCCCGGAGGAATCCCACACAGACACGGGGAGAACATGCAAACTCCGCACAGAAAGGACCCGGACCGCCCCGCCTGGGGATCGAACCCAGCATAATAAACATAATAAACACTCAGATAAACTCATACTATTTAAAAAAGCTTCATACATTTTTTGATGTTAAAATGCTCCCGTGTTTGCTGTGAATATCTAATTAGAAGAATAAATTCCCACACAGGTCAGACGATCCTTCCAGGAACAGTTGAATCATTTATCAGACGGCCGTCGAGCTGAGCGGCGCGTGTTGACAGAGCCAGGAGCTTATCAGGAGCGAGAAGACAATAAAGGGGAACAGAGCACGACTCACGTGTTTTGTGTCTCCAAAAGGTGAAGTGCAGCTTGAGGGAGGAGTAGTAGATGAAGACCACGACCATAATGGAGCACAGGACGAACAGCAGCTTGTGTGTGGGCTTCATGATCCTCGGTCATTCACATGGTACCGTCCGCTGCTCGGCCTGCGCACAGGAGAGGAACATCGCGCCGCGAGTCAGTGCCAAAAAATCTGACGCCCGGGTACCGTTCATTCACTTCATCTAGGATTCTTTCAGAACGTAAAAACCCGTCGGTGCATCACGGCCAGGTATTGAGCAACGAGCAAACGAAGACGTGAGGCACGTAAAAATCGCTCCATCTCGCCCGCGCTGGAGCACCCACACCCCATGACGTTCACAAGCCAAACTGGTTTTTAAACTCTAAAAATACTTTAAATAGCGATCGGGTGTTTGCTCGGTCACTCTTTCACGAACACTTTCCTAGACGTCCCACCTGATTAAATTTTTGGGTTAGGTGTAGCAGCAGCAAATTCAGCATCAAATGCAGCAGGGGGATTTTTCTCAACTTCCCTCAAAAAATTGCAACTTCATTGTCATTTCTATGTGAGTTGATGTAGGTAAACGATCTGCAGCAGAATCTCTATATTATGAATTATATAATGATATTATGAAATCGTTTTTGCAGAGGTCGTCTGTACTTCTTGCGGACTCGTTACTAAATGATCGCCTGTGTGTTGTGATGAACGAGGTTCATCCGCATTTATACACGGCGAGAACTGAAGGTCCGAGACTCATGGAACACGAGCCAAACACCAACAATGAGCAGAACAAAGGGAATAAAACAAAGCCGGCGTGAGTGCATGTGGTACCTTACAGATAACGGCGAATCGTTTGAGATTTACGAGCTTTAAAACGGCGGCTTGTTTGTTCTGCGACTGATTTACACCGACTGAGTTCTGCAGACGCTTTTATCAACAGCGTCGTAAAAATCACACCACCACAGAGCAGGTATTATTTAGGTGCTGGATCATTCTCAGCACTGCAGTGACACTGACATGGTGGTGGTGTGTTAGTGTGTGTTGTGTACAGCAGCGCTGCTGGAGTTTTTAAACACCGTGTCCACTCACTGTCCACTCTATTAGACACTCCTACCTAGTCGGTCCACCTTGTAGATGTAAAGTCAGAGACGATCGCTCATCTATTGCTGCTGTTTGATTCGCTCATCTTCTAGACCTTCATCGGTGGTCACAGGATGCTGCCCACGGGGCGCTGTTGGCTGGATATTTTTTTAGTTGGTGGACGATTCTCAGTCCAGCAGTGACAGTGAGGTGTTTAAAAACTCCAGCAGCGCTGCTGTGTCTGATCCACTCATACCAGCACAACACACACTAACACACCACCACCATGTCAGTGTCACTGCAGTGCTGAGAATGATCCAGCACCTAAATAATACCTGCTCTGTGGTGGTCCTGACCATTGAAGAACAGCATGAAAGGGAACAGATGGAATACAGTCAGTAATTGTAGAACTACAAAGTGCTTCTATATGGTAAGTGGAGCTGATAAAATGGACAGTGAGTGTAGAACCGAGGAGGTGGTATTAATTTTATGAATGATATGAACACGCTGTTTGAGCTTCACGCTGAGCTGAAGTACTGATAGCTGTGCAGAAATAATCTGCACCTGAAGCACAAAGGCAGGTAAGAACATGAACCCTGACTCGTTAAACCACGCTCGTTCATAACATGATGTAATGGTGCCAATTACTAAACAACAAAACAAAAACAAACGGCCGCACAGAGCCGAGCGGATGGCTGCGGCACACCCCGAGGCTCGTCCCGGTCGTTTCTGATGGGCATGGGGACAAATGCTATTAAAATAGAGCGAGCTCTGAGTGATCCCTCAGCCAGATTAACAGACGCTCTTCTCAACAGAAGGCTTCTCACAAGAATTTGGAGTATGTCTGTGGGAATCTGAATCCGAACCCCGCCCTGACCGAGGAGATCGAAGCTAACCCGTATCCCCTCCGAAACATGAGCAGCAGCCGGATGCATTTTTGCCACCCACACATTGATGAGTTTGGCGCCACCTAGCGTTGCATGCGGAGAGACACACCCTAAGGGCGCTCTTCCTCATCTCTGTGCAGGCACCTCTAATCAGCCGTCATCTCTAAAGAGGTCGTAATCGCATTCTGACAGAGAGAGACCCACATCCGGTTCTTTGTCCCGCCCCCCAACTGAGCAACCGGCCAATCGTTGCTCATACAGCCGCTCAGCTTCGAACCGGTGAAGCGGAGCTGGATTCGATACCACGTACTCAGAATCCAGCTCTGGTTGCAGCGTGTCTTTTTACCGCTGCGCCACCTGAACGGCTGATGATCAATTTATTACACCTTTTTGCAACTGTTGTGCCTGAAACACATGAATTCAAACATTAGAACGGGCGTACCGATATTTCTATCCATGTACACCCCTGATAATTACAGGCTAGGGTGCAGATCAGGGTCACAGAGAGTCCGGCTCCACCGGATAATACAAAATGCAAGTCAGGAATACATTTACATTTTGTGTATTTAGCAGACACTTTTATCCAAAGCGATTTACAGAACTGTGTCTAAGCAATCAATGGTTAAGGGCCTTGCTCAAGGGTCCAACAGAGGCAACCTGTCAGTGGTGGGGCTTGAACCAGCAACCGTTCGATTACAGTACTTTAACCGCTAGGATACAACTGCCCTAGGACAGGATACCCCAATCACAGAGCTTTGGCCATCAATCCCTCAGACATACCCGAACATGTCTGTGTGGACACTGGACGGCCAACAGCACCGCAGAGATGAGAGGGGATTTTTCTTACCCGCTCTGTGGTTTGGAACTAACCGGACCGGTATTATTATTATTTCTCCAGAGGGCTTTTATTCAGCAAAAAAATAAGCTGAGTTCAAGCTTCAGTTCAAGTTCAGTTTGGACCTGAAGGTGTGATGAAGCAGCAGGCTGGGATTATACGCCGCAACACCGACAGTTCTTGTTGGTTCTTGTTTTTAAACACGGCATAAACGTTTGTGGGGTTTTTATTCATTATGAACGCTTCAATCATCGAACCAATCATGTGCTTATCATACAAATAGCTACAATAAAGTTTAGGACTGCTCTTGTGTTTTCCTTGGTTGAGCGATTCATTTACAGTTCCAGGTACGTGTGGTTCTCGTCTCTCTTTGGTGTATTTGAGGCAGGTTGGACGATTTGGGATCCGAGCTGTCAAAATACAGCCGTACCTTGAAGCTGGACATCAGTTGGTTCTGGCTGAGTTTTAAAGACGTTGAGTTTCGAGGTATTTTTTCTCCCATAAGGATGTTTGGGAAACCTGTTAATGGCTCATGTAAAATAATGAGGTTGTTTTTGACACTTAAACACTGAAAATAACACAAATCTAATATAAAAAGCTGATTCTGATTCTCACCATTACTCAGAAGCTCGAGAAGTTTAAAAGTGAAACAGGGAGGAGAATCCAGATAAACACAGATACATGTGGAGCTGTAACCCTGGATCTGACGCTTATTCCACACTAATGCAGATTATGCAGCTCAGATTCAAACTTTGATGACGTTTTACCGCTCAAGCCGAGCGCTGAACAAAGTGTCTGTTCCTTGTTAATTTGAATTTAGGTTTAAGAGTACAAATTTCTCGACGAAGGGCGTTGAGTTTCAAAGATTTTGAGTTTAGGGGACGTTGAGTTACAAGGTACTGCTGTAAATTGAAATGTTTATCAATTATTTTTTAATTGTAGGTCTGAATGTTTGCTTGACTGTAATCTGGACCTTTGCTCAAGACTTTGTTCATCAAATGTTGATCAACTTGCAAAATTCTTTCACTATTGGACACAACAAGGTCAGTTTACTCATTTAGAATATTACTAACTTAAAATATTGGTTAGCGTGAAGGCCATTTATGTTTTGGTTCAACAGCAGCGGACGTTAATAAAGTTCCACAAGATAAAGAACGAGACAAAACAAAAGCTGAAACACTAAATCACTTGGTCTCCTCGGTGCCAAAACCTCTTTTAAGTGGTGAAAACATTACAAAGTGATAAATTCTTTACTGTCCCAACTTTTTTTGGAATGTGTTGCAGGTCTGAAATGCAGGAATGGATGTTTATTAATAAATGAAATGAAGTTGAGCAGATAAAAGATGAAATATCTCAGCTTCATCCTGTCTGCAATGAAGTAAAAGTCAAAGTAAATGAAAGAAACTCTGTGTTTTTATTATTTGCATTTTCCATATTGTCCCAACTTTTTCTGATTTGGGGTTGTACTTAAAAAACTAAATTAAAAAAGATTATAAACTAGACGTACTTGAACGCTGAATTAACAGAGACTTAAATCATTGGAAACGGGAAGCAACAGTGTTGGGTATTGTTTGTATTTTAGCGATTCCGACTCCGATTCTGCTTATCAGTTCCTGTTCTTATCGAGTTTTATTAAACGGTCAAATGTTTAGCTACCAAATATATCTTTATTAAGTGTTAACTAAACAATCACAAAGTAAATAGACCAGAATCAGCTCTTAAATTAAACGTTAAATATTGTACTGTAAATATTAAACTGTAACATACATCGTACAGATCATCTCTTGAGAGAACTAAAAGTCCGTCCGAGCAGCAACAGGGTCAAAATGTCTGCAAGTAAATAATCAAGATGCTTAAGATGCACCCCAACAGTTCCTCTGAGGGAAAATCAGCGGTCTATAAATGAATAATGGAGAACTTCAGGGTTCCCACATGTATCACACTCGTTTAGTTTTATACAGTGAAGCCACACGTCTGACTGTTCACACTGTAGACTGAGGTAGTAACATTGACATGCGATGGCAGATCTATACGTACTTCCTCGCGTTTAGGAAGCGATAAGCAGAACCGAAATTTAGTTTGTACCCGTTACCTGCTGTTTTGAGTTTGGCTCTTAATTGAAGCCGAGTTTCAGTTCCCGACCCTAGTGGTAGATACGAAAGACGAAAGAGAAGCATCAGACTGGAAAGAACGTACGGATGACAGCACAGCGCAGGCTGAAGAACCCGTCGGTCAACACGTCTGATTTCTAGTGAAACTGACATGGACTTCATGTTTGCCAACATGATGGGCAAAGGTACAGAGGTACGGCGCCCCTGGAGACGAGAAGGTTAAGGGCCCAAAGGTGACCGCTTTCGATTGAAAGTCCAGAGCTCTACGCACTTAGCTACCACCGTCCCCGCTGCTGTAATGGAGCCGTTTGTGGAATCAACGCCTGAAACCACTTCTGCTTCTTATTGGCTTGGCTTGATGAGGGGAATATTAGAGTAATGTGGGAGAAGTCATGATGACACCCAAGTATAAGGAAGTTCTGTCTGACGTTATCCTCAATTTTGGAGCGTTGAGAGGAAAATTCGGCTACGAAATAGATCGGCTGCAAAAAATAAAATACATAAATAAATAAATCACCAGAGCGACGATTGCTGATGATTCAACGCCAGTAGTCATAACAAGTCAAGTGCTTTTAAAAGCTTTTAAGATCGCTGCTGTGGATATGGATTTTAGAATATTGTGCAAGTCCTTGACCTGCCAAAGAGCTTAACGTGTTTTTACACTGTTTGCCCGCAACCCTGATGCACTCCTCCTATTTATTATCTGGGCTTAAGGCACTGAGAGCCCTAGGCTGTCTGTGCAGACACCCGTCTGTCTGACTGGCTCTGACTGGGATTCAAACTCTGCACTGATGTGCTAGCACCCTGGACAACCGCACCCCCCAAGCGCCCAATAGAACTTTTCAGATTAATTTTTTTGTCTTGTGCGCCGAAACGTTCCACTTTGATGGAATCTAAAATATCTAAATAAGGTATGATATGGGTACGGGTACACACCACTACTATCACAGGGGTTACAGACTACCTAGCAGCCGTTTAGTAGCACAGTAGCTCCATGAGGGACAGTCCTGTCTCTCTCCAAATCTTTCCAGAATGAACAGGACCGTAATCAGTAGCTTGACTGAATGGTGCTGAAAGACGAGGTGGAAACCAATTAGATAATGACGGACGTTTGAAGGTCCTTGTTGACCCCTGTCTCGATTCTGGACGAGAAGATGCACCTGGTCTACAGACTGGATTGGATGCGTCACACTGGGGCACGAGTAATTAGGAAGAGGGTAGACACCAGTTCCTGAAGTGTTGCAGACTCTCCTGGGCTATAATAATGGACACTCTCTTTATTATTGTTATCAATGTGAAGTTTAGAAGCTGAAGACTGTTATGGTGTAGAGGTGTGTTAGGCACCCTTAAAGCTGAAAACTACATACGCAGCTAAGAGCAACATACTCTTCCTTCCATCTAGCAATGTCTTTTCAAGGCACATCTCTGCTTGTCTTAGCAAGACAACACCAAACCACGTTTTCAACTAATGGCTTTGTGGTAAAAGAGTGCAGGTACTAGACTGGCCTGCCCATACCTGAAACCCAATATTTGACAGCGGAGACCTCAAACTGTTGAGTAGCTGAAGTGTTACGTCAAGCAAGAATTAAAAATATCCCACTGAAGCAATGGGTGACATTAGTTCCTAAATAATTACAGAATACCATTGAAAGGGAAAGTAAACATAACTCTATCCCAACGTTTTTAGGGACGTGTTGAGGACACCAAACCTGTTTTAAACGAATGGCTTTATGGTAAGAGAGTGCGGGTACTAGACTGGCCTGCCTGCAGTTAAAATATCCCACTTTCATGACTGAAGCAGTGGGTGACATTAGTCGCCAAATAATTACAGAACACCGTTGAAAGGGAAGGTAATTGTGACTGTCCCAAATTTTTAGGATGTGTTGAGGACATCAAATTTACACCAAAGAATGGCTGGAAATTATTGAGTTCTGTTATTATTTACATTTTTCCAACAGCACCAACTTTTGTGCTTCAAATTGAAATGAAATTTTGTGACACTACTGTAAATATCTTGATGAGTTTTGATAGTTTGTGAATCCTTATAATAAATAACCTTGGTTGGAAAACAGGTAAATAATCATAAATGATTTAATTTTACTATTAAAGAGTGGATTAAAACATTAAAATGAAAATAAAACACATTTATAGATATAACCGAGTAGGATGAGGCCAGGCTGACAGGACGGTGACCGTTACAGTCAGACTAATAACCGTTATTTTTTGAAAAAATTTGAATTTCAGCGAAGGCGAGTTACCTTTGCTGTTC
Organism: Trichomycterus rosablanca; assembly: GCF_030014385.1. Taxonomy (NCBI): domain Eukaryota; kingdom Metazoa; phylum Chordata; class Actinopteri; order Siluriformes; family Trichomycteridae; genus Trichomycterus; species Trichomycterus rosablanca. The sequence goes on from NC_086012.1 coordinate 17,972,628, forward strand.
CGTCACGCGCGAAGGGCCTGTTCTTAGCTCGCGACCACCTAGGCAAAAGGCTGCGTCCCAAACCGCACACGTCTGTCCTGACTAGGGTGCCAAACTAGTTTCAAGTGCACGCTGTAGCGTACTAATCTGACTCACTATCCTGTACGACAGAGTGCCTTTTGGGACGCGACCGGAGTTTTGATTGAAAACTATCAGTACGCTGATACAGTTACTTTTGCCACCCAACAAGTCGGACAGCCAAACCCTGACAGCGAGAACCCTCAGATTGAGCTCAGAGCCGGGCTCAGAAGACCGAACCGCCGCGGCGAGTGGACATTTTCTTCACTGACAGCCGAAGACATTGCGTCAGAAAACAACGGTAAGCACTCTAGCGATCACATGTTGGAAGACGGACGTGTCTCCAGTCAGTCTACCTTAACGTATAAATGGGGGTTTTTCGTATTACCTGACTCCCCGTCCTCGGTCCTAGGCGAATAGATGTAGCAGCGCTGGCATGTTTCTCTCCACGGCTTCAACTTCCATGTCTCCTCTTCCCCTTTAAAGCCAAGCTGTAAAATAACGGTATGGTCGTTGCTACTGGGCATCCGTCTCTCCCTTTAACCATAACCCTCAGTCTTTCTCTATTTTAGTGTGTGTGTGTGTGTGTGTGGATAGAACCCTCCCGTTTGCTAAAGAGACTAATAGACTCGGGAGGGTTGCCAGATTAAGAAATATCACCAACACACATTCCTACAAGACTAAACTGTGGGCAAGCGAATTGCTTAACCCTTTCAGGCACACACACAAACACACAGTTTCTTTCAAAATGCCACATTTATTGATATGAACGAGTACAAACCATTAAACTAAAACAGATTAAAACTTTGAGGGGGTGGCTCGGTGGGTAGCACTGTCGCCTCACAGCAAGAAGGTCCTGGGTTTCATCCCCAGGTGGAGAGGTCCGGGTCCTAAATTGTCCATGACTGTGTTTGCCATTAAAAACTCGTCCTGTCATGAATGTAACCAAAGTGTGTAAAACATGACATTAAAATACTAATAAATAAATAAATAAAAATCTTGAGGTTCAGGGTCAAAGAAGAAGAACGCCTTTATGTGTCATATAATTAATTATTTTTCTGCTGCATAGCAGAGCCTGGATTTAAACCAACAATCTTCTGATTGATAGCCCACAAGGCTACTAGTTGGACAAAGTGTTCAAAGTTAATTTCTGAGGCGGCTTCTATACTCAGCTATTCTCAGCTTGCTCTACAATTTCATCGTCTTGTTTAATTTTTTGTGATAAATATAAACACGGTTCTTTGTCTTATCGATGCACAGCCCAGCTTTGCACCCTCACACATCCATTTTGTGTAGTACAGACTCTCAAAACTTGTTCATTTAGAATAAACATGGGTCACATGGGTCAAAATTAGTGGCTATCCAGAGTAACAACAATACATTTAGGGCAAACACAGAATAACATGGAGAAAATGGAATAAACATCATGCATATAGGATAACTCTGATAAGTCCATGGTTATTTCAGCAAGCGTGTGGCTTTGTAGACACAGAGTGCGTGTGCTTGACTGGCCTGCCTGCAGTCCAGCTCTGCCTAGTATTAAAAATATATCAGACGATGACAAACGTGGACGGTTGAGCAGCTGAAGTCTCATATCAAGCAAGAAAGGAGCAATTTGAGTCCTCAGTTCCCAAAGCATTAAAAAGTCTCATTAATAAGAACACGCCTCAGTCCCAACTTTTTTTTTTGAGTGTTTCAGGCATCAAATTCGACATTTTTATATTTACAAAATACCAAATATTTCTTTCTTTTTACATTCATCAGCTGATGACAGATGAAAGAGAATGACCACATTACAGATTATGCTTTTAATGCATGTTACAAAACGTCCCAACTTTTTTGGAAAGGGGGTTTGTAAATGTTATTTCAGTTTAGAGTGAAACAGCCCAATCTGGCAGTCCTGTCCCGTTTAGCACAGTCACTCACTTATCTTACACTTATGCAGGCTTTAAATAACACTGACCCGGGCACTTTCACTGGAATTTGTGTTTCTTTTTATAAATGTGACGGAGTCACCTGTAAGCTGGTGCACACGAGTATCAGACATAACGTTAGGTCTTTTATATCAACATGCACAGCAAATTACAGTGTGAACTGTAGCATTATTTGGTATTAGGTTACATGTAGATGGAACTCTTAATGCTGTGAGGTGTGTAACTACGATTTGAAAAGATTTCACATACAAAGTGTTTATTACAGAGATTCTGCTGTACGTTCATGATGTTATTGCAATGGATTGGCGCCCTGTCCAGGGTGTATTCACTTTTGCCCTGCGCCAAGTGTCAGACCCACCACAACCCTGACCAGAATGAAGAGTTACTGAAAATAAAAATAAATAAATAATGAACAATTGGTAAAACAAATGGCAAAACACTATAATATTATAGTTGGACATGTAAATACAGATTAAACCTGCAACTTTCATAAAATAATAATAATAAACTCTATTATAATAATAGTAATAATAATTCATTCATCAGACACGGTCATAAAATAAGTCATAACAAATCCACAGATTTTTAAAGAAGAAAAGTAAGAAGGTTCACCACAGGAATCCAGACTTGATTTAAAGACGACAGTGTCTGTCATCTACACTTTATGGCTAAAAGTATTTGGACACCTGATCACAAGCTGGTTGGACGTCCAATTTAAAAAACAAGTGCTATTAAAATAGAGTGATCTCAATGTGATCCTTTCTAGTCACTCAGTCCCTCTTCCTTGAAGTTTGTCCGTGGGAATTTGTGCCCATTCGGTCAAAAAATGACAGCATTTGTATGGCTGGGCACTGATGTCGGTGTTCCGGGTCATCCCAGAGCTGTTGAGTGGCGCTGAGGTCAGGGCTCCGTGCAGGACGCTGGAGTTTCTGCCACCCAAGAAGGATGGAGGTCCCTGCTGAGTCTGGTTCCTCTCAAGGTTTCTTCCTGTAATTTTAAGGGAGTGTTTCCTGCCGCTCTCGCCCTCGGCTTGCTCAGTAGGGGTTTTTGGTCTGTTGGTCCTGGATTCTGTAAAGTTGCTTCGAGACAATGTCCATTGTAAAGAGTGCTATATAAATAAATTTGACTTGACTTGACTTTAAACCAAGCTCTTCTTCATGCTGGAAGAGGACAGGCAAAGTGATGTGGTTGCTGTATTACACCTGTTAGAAATCGCTGTGGCTAAGACACATGAATTAAAAAATACTTTTGTCCGTATATTAGTGTACCATACCTGTCTGAGAAGAATTAAAAGAACTTTAGAATGATAAATTGTGCAGCAAAGGAGTCAGGTGGTGTTTCTTTATATTATTATACAATTATAAACAATTTATTGTTGCTCGTAATGAAAGAACAGCAGTAAAACCTAAAGCACAAAATGTCTTTGTCTTGTTACTGGTCCGTTTTTGTATTTTTTAGGGGTATGCAAACTTTTGCACTGAACTGTACAATCACATGCTGGGGAAATGAATACTCACCGGAGCTCTTTCATGAGCAGTTCGGTTTGTCAGGAACTCGCTTGTGTGGTATCAGTGTGTTTTCTTAGTTGGTGTTTGTGTAAAAACCGCACCATGTTCAAACAGTTAAAGCCAACCTCAAACACTCGTGAATGAGAGTAGAGTCGGTTCAGGTACACCGTGGACTCGTTTTGTGTTTAGGAAGCCGAGATGATTAGATGGTTGCAGCGATTCTGAGGGGGGTGAATTCCAGAGTTTTGGGGCTATAATTTAAAAAGGTCTAGCACCCATGGATGTGAGTTAGAACCGCCTAGGTAAGGACGGAGGAGTAATGATGGGGTAAATCAGTGTTAGAGAGGTGTCAGACCATAAAGAACTTTGTAGGTAGAGTCGGCAGAAATGTGTTGGTCAGAGCGTGTTGTGTTTGTGAGGCTGCAAAACTAGAAAAAGATCAGGCCAGTGCAATAATAATAATAATAATTATAATAATAATATAGTCCAAGCGTTTGAGCTTCTTAGAGCTTAAGTATGGGTCGAATATGGAAGATAAAAGAACAAGATCTTGACCTGGTAATTAATACATCCTTCAGATGTTAGTAACAAATCTAAAGTTACTTCAGGCTTAAACTTCATGTCTAAGGTAAATAAGGGTAAATAATATGACGTCAATTTTGTTTATGTCCTGAAAGAACTCTTAGAGAGGTTGGGAGGTGTGTTTAGTAGGGGTGAGTATCATGATGAATATGATGAATGACGTGACTCAATAGAGCTATGTAGAGTTTGGACTGTAACTGGAAATGTGTTTCTTTATGCAATTAAAAAGCTGTTGTGCAGGTTCAGTAATTCAGTAGTTCAACCAACAACCCTCATCAGAACTCTGTCATTACTGGTCTAGCTAAACAAATAATCAAGAAAGTGGTGATAACCCTGTATCACAACATTCTTGATTATTTTCACTAATAACTGTAGGTGTGAGATTCTTTCATAGCTATTTAGAATGGTATAGGATCCGACCCGTGTTCTTATAGCATGTCTTAAACAGGTGGTTAAATACTAGAGGCAAAACACCTGGTAATTAGGTAATAATAATGTAAGATTAGAAGACGGAGTCTAGAAGAATGCAGAAGAGTCTTGAGAGCTGTGTCTAATTTCTGCATTTAATTAATGGTTTGATTTTAATAAACATGGTTTACTAGTGATCCAAACAAGTGTGTGTTGATTTAGTAACGTTATTATGAAAATAAATAGATTTTGTATCTGATATTATGTTATGTTATATTATATTACACCGATCAGCCATAACATTAAAACCACCTCCTTGTTTCTACACTCACTGTCCATTTGATCAGCTCCACTTACCATATAGAAGCACTTTGTAGTTCTACAATTACTGACTGTAGTCCATCTATTACTCTACATGCCTTTTTAACCTGCTTTCACCCTGTTCTTCAATGGTCAGCAGGACCCCCACAGAGCAGGTCTCGGCACTGCAGTGATACTGACATGGTGGTGGTGCGTTAGTGTGTCGTGCTGGAGTTTTTAAACACCGTGTCCACTCACTGTCCACTCTATTAGACACTCCTACCTAGTCGGTCCACCTTGTAGATGTAAAGTCAGAGACGATCGCTCATCTATTGCTGCTGTTTAGCAGCCTGGCACACAGCTATAGGGACAAATGCCACTAATAAAGCTAAAGCACCCATCATGCCAGTGTGGTTCTGCAGTGCAGCCTTTTAATTGATATCATGTATTTTCTGCAATGGCAAAATTCCTTTTAAATGTTTGTCTGTTAGTTTGTTTTACATGAAGAGCCATAAATCTTTATTGCAGGATCTACTGCATGTTACGTGCAAACACAAATGCAGCATGTAGTAACAGAAGTGACATGTAGTAAAAGAACATTGTATTGTATTTGTAGAGGAAGACTGAACAGGGTCCGAATGAAACGCTGACACCGGGCTCTTTGTGATTCATCATGGGTCTGTATTTATGATTTATAAACACACGTTCATATATGCAGCCCTGTATTTAATAAAAAAAAGGTGCAGAAACCCCCACAATTAACCCATTAATAACCATAAACGTCTAATCCTGCCTCGCTCATGTTTACTTTGGTTATGAACGTCCTGCAAGCAGCTCTCACACACTCATATAACGTCAAGATTAATGAGGACACGTGTTCATAGTCGAGAAAGGGAAATATTTGTATAACTGAACTAATGTGAGAGAGTAAATTTAACTTTAATATGATGTAAAATTATTTAATAAACACTATTGAAAAGTCACGTTTCTATTTAACTCATTTTCATTATAATTCTTCACATTTATTAGATTTTTAAGACATATTCAAGTGATTGTAATTAAATTAAAAAGGAAGAATAGTTTAGATTAAATGTAAACTTTCCTTGCTGTAGGTACTTAAATAATTTATTTTATCACTGTAGTGATCATGATCTCATATTCAGTTATAAATTAGCAGCTCTTTTAGGTCGTGCTGTATAAACTTGCCCTGTCTTGCCTGTATGAAGCGTGTAATAACCTGTAACTCATGCTCTCGTATCAGCTCCTAATAAACAGCTCCTGATAAAACACTCGATAGCTACTCATATTTGTCCAGACTTTTTTAAAAACGATTAAATTACATTAGTAACCTGAGCTCTGAATGTCTGAGCTCTATTTAATCCTGGAAGATTCGTGTTTCCGTGTTCATGTGTCCACTGTATTACTGAATCAATTCAGCTCTTATTTACAAGCGTTCGGGGCCGGATTTACTTGTTTGGACATGGTGCGGTTTTCACACAAAGGGTCAAACAGTGCCAGCTTAAACCAGGCAGGGGTATCCTAGGGATTAAGGTACTGGAACAGTAATCATAAGATTTTCGGTTTAAGCCCCACCATCACCAAGCTGCCACTGTTGGGCACCTGAGCAAGGCCCTAAACGTCAATTGTTCGAATTGTATTTAGTGACGGCACGGTGGCTAAGCGGGTAGCACTGTCGCCACAGCAAGAAGGTCCTGGTCCTTTCTGTGTGGAGTTTGCATGTTCTCCCCATGTCTGTGTGGGTTTCCTGCGGGAGCTCTGGTTTCCTCCCACAGTCCAAAAACATGCAGTCAGATTAATTGGAGACACTGAATTGCCCTATAGGTGAATGTGTAAGTGTGTGCCCTGCGATGGACTGGTGCCCTTGCCAGGGTGTTACTGTGTGCCTTGCGCCCATTGAAAAGCTGGGATAGGCTCCAGCACCCCGTGCGACCCTGATTGGATAAGCAGTTAGGAAAGTGAGTGTATTTAGTGATAATTGTAAGTCACATGAATAAAAGCAAACGCTAAATGACCTCCCCATTTCCAGTCCGGTACTTTAACCACTGAGCTACTAACTTCTTGAATTTTCCATTTTTTAATTCACTGCACTAAAATGTGTCAGATACTTTTGCACAAACGTACAGACTTTAATCGAACATCCTTTCCTTAAAAAAATCTGATGTATTCTGTTAGCCAAAGCTTAGAGGCGAGTTTCTCTTTTTAATGGACTGGAGAAAACACTTATAACCACTTGTCATTTTTACTTCTATAATAAAGAATACAGAATAATATGTTAGAACACCCAGAATCCTCATGTCCCGAGCCTCCCCGTCCTGTTCAATTAAAATACAGATCATTTCTTACCTATGATCTTATAGGTCTATAAAGCTGGCAAGTCTTAGCAAACTAATATAAATATAAGAGTGTATTTATGGAGCTTTTTTTTTTAGCTTTGTGATGTTTTTGTGTCTGTTTGTATAGATAATAAAGTGACCGTGTGTAAATGTTTAGCTCATGTTTACACATAAAATAAACCCTTGATACTAAAACTACTCTTTTTTTACAGTGTTCTAATTTTACATGATGCAAATGCTGAGTAAAAGAATGATTGAAATGAGGAAGAGTGCTCTCACGGAGGATAACCTTCTTCTGGTCGTCAGTCGAGCTGCTTTAAAACGCCACAGCCAATATGTGCACTATTATGTGTTCTGACCATTTTTTAAATGCATTTTCTTCCAATTTTCCACCAAGTCTAGTCATACCCACTTCCCCAAACTCATGATCTCCCCAATCTCATGATAAGGACTGCAGCACTTGTATGAGCTCTGTCTCCGGTAACATCTTTACTGTGTGGATGTGGGTCTGTACTGTTAGTTCCTTGGGGTAGAAAAATGTCAGTGGCACCATTAACAGTACAACAGGTTTGGCTGGTGCATAAATGAACAGGACTGGCGGTCGTGTAATAAAAAAATAGCTGTAGGGGTTGCAGTACCCTTCAGCAAAACGAAATATAGAAGGAAGGAACCGTGAGAAAATCCCCTCTGCCAGTTTCCTCACGTCACTTCTGTACAATTCTGATAAATGTGTTATGATTATTCCAGTACAGTGATGATAGGTCTTCTCTCAACCTCGGCATGTTCAGCATTGATATAGATATAGACATTTATTAGAACAGAGCGACGTCTGTGTGATCTTTTCAGCTAGAACAGCAGCCACTCCTCTGAGAGGGCTTCTCACATAGCATGGAATTATGTCTGTGACAAAATGAAGGCATTTAGCCGCTCAGGTGGCGCAGCGGTAAAAAAGTACGCTAGCACACCAGAGTTGGGGTTTGGAATAGTCAAGTCAAGTCAAGTCAACTTTATTTATATAGCGCTTTTTACAATAGACATTGTCTCAAAGCAACTTTACAAAATCCAGGACCAACAGATACAAAAACCCCTGTTGAGCAAGCCGAGGGCGACTGTGGCAAGGAAAAACTCCCTGAAAATTACAGGAAGAAACCTTGAGAGGAACCAGACTCAGCAGGTCCTTCTTGGGTGGTCTGGAGGAAACTTTAAATAAATACACGATTTACACAAATCATACAAACACAGAATTAAATGATCTAAAAGTCATAACTGGTAATAAATAGATAAATAAACAATTAAATAATAATAGAGTTGTTATCCGCTCTAGTCTTCAATAAAGTCTATAGTGATTTCTTGTCGTTGCAATTACTCCAGACCCGTCACATCTGACAGGAGCAGCATCGTTGTCCCGGCAGTCTCGACTTTAATCCTTAACCTCGGCGGGTAAACAGGTTTCCATCAGAATGCCCTCGGGGTAAAACAACAGAGAATGTAGTTAATAATGTACAATGCTAGTTGACAAACAGTTTTACAGAGAGTTTTAGACTCCGGCAGCCCTAATTATTACAGCATAACTAAAAGGGAGAGCGAGCAGGTAACAAGGTCATGAAGGCTTTCACAGGACATCAGCGCCCATCTCCCCACCGTCACCAAACCTGAGTGATCGGACAAGAGAGGCAGAACGACAGCAACCCAACATCCCTGATCACCACAAGTTTCTATGACCAAGAACCCCCAAGCTCTGCGCCTTTGTCTATACTAATCAAAAGCCTGAGAAAATAAATATGTTTTCAGTCTAGACTTAAACATTGAGACTGTGTCCGAATCCCGAACAGAGGCAGGAAGATTATTCCAGAGTTGTGGAGCTTTGTAAGAAAACGCTCTTCCACCAGCCGTGATCTTTTTAATTTTAGGAACTATAAGTAACCCTGCATCTTGTGAACGAAGTGGACGCGCTGGGCTGTAGTGATTAATAAGTTCACTCAGATACTGTGGAGCCAGACCATGTAGCGCTTTATAAGTTAGTAAAAGTATTTTGTAATCAATGCGAAATTTAACTGGCAGCCAGTGTAGAGACGATAGAACAGGAGTAATATGGTCAAATTTTTTAGTTCTAGTTAGCACTCGAGCTGCTGCATTTTGAACTAATTGGAGTTTGTTTAAGGATCTACCAGAGCATCCAGTTAGAAGAGCATTACAATAATCTAACCGAGAAGTTATAAACGCATGGATCAGTTTTTCGGCGTCATTAACAGATAGTATATTTCTTATTTTAGAAATGTTACGCAAATGATAGAAAGCAACTCTAGTAATATTATTAATGTGTGTATCAAATGAGAGATCTGAATCTATTGTGACACCTAAGTTTTTTACATCTGGGCTGGGAGTAACAGAGAACGTGTTTAAGTTTAGCACCAGGTTAGACAACTTGTCTCTTGCAGCTTTAGAGCCAACAAGTAAAACCTCTGTTTTATCTGAATTAAGTAAAAGAAAATTACATGACATCCAGTTTTTTATGTCGTTTACACAATCTTCTATCTTACTGATTGTGTCAGTATCATTTGGTTTGGCTGATATATACAGCTGTGTGTCATCTGCATAGCAGTGAAAGTTTATGCCATGTTTATGAATAATTTCACCTAGTGGAAGCATATAGAGTGTAAATAATAGCGGTCCCAGTACCGACCCCTGTGGAACACCATACTTTACTTTTGTAGTTTCCGAGCATTTATTATTTACATAAACGAATTGAGAGCGGTCAGTCAGATATGATTTAAACCAAGAGAGTGCGAGTCCTTTAACACCTACTGTATTTTCTAGCCTCTCCAGTAAAATGTTATGATCGACCGTATCAAACGCTGCGCTAAGATCTAATAGAACAAGAAAAGAGACACATCCATTATCAGAAGACATTAACAACTCGTTAACTACTCTAATTAATGCGGTTTCGGTACTATGGTTGGGTCTAAATCCTGATTGAAATTTTTCATGAATACAATTTTCATTCAAATAAGAACATAACTGTTTGAAAACTACTTTTTCTAATATCTTAGAGACAAAAGGAAGGTTTGAAATTGGCCTATAATTAGCTAGTACATGTGGATCAAGATTAGGTTTTTTAATCAGGGGTTTAATAACAGCACTTTTAAACAATTTAGGTACATATCCAAGGCTAAGGGATGCATTGATTAATGTAAGCAGGGGCTCTACAATAGCTGGGAGTAAATCTTTAAGTAAACGAGTTGGAACAGGATCGAGTATACACGATGATGACTTCGATGATTTAATCAACACAGTTAGTTCATTTTGGGAGATTGGATTAAAGGAATTTAGTTGGATTAACTCGTTACTATTATCACCAATGCTGCTCGGAGTGAGTCCATACTTAACATTGGCAAGTGACACACTCTGACTCTGAAGTCGTATTTTTTCTATCTTGTCATTAAAGAATTTTAAAAAATCATCGCTGGTACAGTCAGGCGGTATATTAGATTCAGTTTCATTAACGTTTTTAGTTAATTTGGACACTGTCTCAAAAAGGAATCTGGGATTGTTTTTATTTTTCTCTATTAGGGACGAATAATATAAAGATTTAGCTTTTATAAGTGCATGTTTATACTCAGTTAGAGCATCTTTCCAAGCAATCTTATACACTTCCAGTGTAGTGTGACGCCACTTGCGTTCTAATTTCCGTGCTGCTTGTTTAAGTGCGCATGTGTGGTCATTGTACCAAGGAGCAAGTTTTTTCTCCCTAATCAGTTTAGTTTTGAGTGGGGCTACGTTATCTAAGGTTGTGCGCAGTACGGTCTCTAGGTTTTGAGTTGCCTGATCTAGTTCTTTAGGTTCTGATGCTGGTATATTTGGTAATTCTGGTAGGCAGTTTATGAACGCTGCTGCAGTTGCAGATGTAATAGTGCGCTTATATTTAAAACGATGCGGTTGCTGTATATTATTGGACAGGGACACTTCATAAATTAGTAGAGAGTGATCAGAGATTAAGTCATTCTGTGGTACAATTTCCAGGTTGTCTATGTTTATACCATAAGTAAGTATTAAATCTAAGGTATGTTTACAGCGGTGAGTGGGTCCTGTTACATTTTGGGTGATGCCTAAGGATTCTAAAATAGAATCAAACGCAGTTTTGAGTGGATTACATTTATCCTCATAATGGATATTAAAGTCACCAACAATTAAAGCTTTCTTAGTTGATAAAACTAATTTAGAAAGAAAATCGGCAAATTCGTTAAGAAATTCTGAGTAAGGACCAGGGGGTCGATAAACAGTAACCAGCTTAAACATACTAGTTTTATCAGATGAACATTTATTGGTTATGTCAGAGATAAGAACTTCAAACGAGTTTGTTATGGGAGTTGATTTTACAGTGAGACCTATGTCTTTATCATAAATTGCGGCTATTCCTCCACCACGACCGCTAAGACGTGACTTATGTTCATAACTGTAACCCGGAGGAGATGCTTCATTTAAACCTAGATACTCATCAGGTCTAGCCCAGGTCTCAGTTAAACAAAGTGCACTAAGACTATTATCTGTAATTATTTCATTTACAATTACTGTTTTGCATGCAAGTGACCTGATGTTTAGAAGTCCTAACTTTAGTTTAGCTTTACTATGGTTTTCATGATGCTCATTTAGATTAATTTTAATTAAGTTATTATGACATACTTTTTGATTTTGTTTTGGCTTACACCTGCCACGGTAAACAGACACAGTCTCAATGGTTTGTGACCTAAGGATTCCGGGTGACGTCCGATGGCGACTCGCAGACAGTCGGTTAGGCCTGTTAGTCTGCTGCCTGGTCTTGGCTCTGGATAGTCATTTAACACTATCTGCCGCTACACTAACGCGGTGGTAAAGCCTGTCACCTATGCTGCAAGAAATGCGAGCAGCACCCTCCCACGTGGGGTGGACACCATCCCGCTTCAAAAGACCAGGCCTTCCCTCAAAGGTGGACCAGTTATCTACAAAATCAATGCAGTTTTCTGAGCACCATTTAGACATCCAGCGGTTCAGCAACAACAACCTGCTGTAGGTTTCGCCACTGGGTCGAATACATCGTGTCAAATCTCAGCTCTGCCTTCCGACTGGGCTGGGTCGGCATGAGCAACGATTGGCTGTTGTTCATGGGGTAAAAAGTCGGATCGTAGGTACTCATAACTGGTGCGACTGCGGCCCCTGCTGGCTGACTGATGGCGCCTGCACAGGACTGAGGAATAATGTTGACGGGGATGTGGCCCTCCGTACACAATTCCCGTCGGTGTATGAACTCGACTCGTGCAGGTGAAAAATGCAGCCTGTACTGACTGTACGTGCCGGAGGGGGCGCATGTCAGTTGAGAGGTGAGAGGCGTCCTCAGTCAGCGGTGAAGGGTCGAATAAGTATAGCGGAGCAATCAGGGTAACTGGACACGACTAGATTAGGGGGGAGAAAAATTGGGGGAAAAAGTCATTTGTATGGCTGACGTTGGTCAAGAAAACCTTAGTTGATGTTCCTAAATTCATGATTCTGGCAGCACAGAAGGGGCGTCTCAATACTTTTGTCCATACAGTGAACGTCACAGGGTTTTGTTGCTATTTAAATGAACTTTGGATTTTCAAGCCCATTTTTTCTCTGGTTCTCTGGTGTTTAGGCTATAAATCTTTATTACAGGATCTACTGCATGTTATAAGCAAACAATAAAATTGCATTTTATTGTATTTGTAAATGAAGACTGAATGAAACGCTGACGCTGAGCTCATCGTGACAAGAGTTTGACGTGGGTCTATATTTATGATTTATAAACACACGTCCACGCCCGTTTCTCATCGATCATCATAATTCTGATGTAATATGTGCAGGTTTAGGACAACGTTCATATTTGCAGCCCTGTATTTAATAAAAAAGGTGCAGAAACACCCACAATTAACCCATTAATAACCATAAACGTCCTGCAAGCAGCTCTCACACACTCATATAACCTCAAGATTAATGAGGACATGTGATCATAGTCGAGAAAGAGAAATATTTGTATAACTGAACTAATGTGAGTGTAAATTTAGCTTTAATATGATGTTAAATTATTAAATAAACACTATTGAAAAGTCACGTTTTATTTAACTCCGTCACTTCATTTTCAATAAAATTCTTCACATTTATTTGATTTTTTAAGACCTATTCAATCAAGTGATTATAATTAAACTGAAAAGAAAAATTAGTTTGGATTAAATGTGAAATTTGCTTTGCTGAAATTTTCACATAAAGATGGGCCAGGGTTCGATTCCCTGGCCGGGTGTACAGGGTCCTTTCTGTGAGGAGTTTGCATGTTCTCCATGAGTTTGAGTATAAAGTACAGTATGTGGACACCTGACCATGAGCTTGTTGGACATCCCATTTTCATTAAAATGGACGTACTCTCTCCTCCCTTTTGTCGCTATAACAGCCTCTGCATTTTTGTAAGGGCTTTTAACAAGATTTTGGAGTCTGTCTGTGGGAATCATTGCCTAAAAGACCATTTCATGTGATGTAGTTTGGAAAACAAACATTATGGCTGCAGTGATTTACCAGTAGTGATGTTAGACAGTTTAGTCTTATTACCCTGATCTGAATTCAGCTTAGAATATCCAGTGAAAATGTTAGCACACAACACAGGACCAGTTTCATTAATCCGCCCGTCGCTCTGACCTCGGCCTCTTTGATGTCGACCCTCTAAACTGCTTTTAAGCTCAGTGTGTGTTACTGATGAATATTTTAAAATGAGAACGTCTTCAAATTCGGGAACAATAAGATAAAAACTTCTGCCCTCCATCAGAAGCTGTGTTCTTCACATTCTTGGCAAGGTTCTTCCCAAGATTTAGAAGGCATCTATGAGGATTTGTGCCAATTCAGTCTAAGAAGCTTTTGTGAGCTCAGACACCGATGTTAGAAGTGACTTTCAGGCTCTCGGTTTGCATTCTAGTTCATCCTAAAGTGTTCGTTAAGGTTGAATTTAGGGCTTAGTGCAGCCCACTAGAGTTACTGTATTCCAAACTCATAAAACTTCATTTTTAAGGGCGTCGTCACTTTGCTAGAACTAAAAAGGTCTGTTCATACAATCTATAATCTTTTTAGATTCTTTCCAAATGAAACCTGCACAGGGTTTATAAAAACATAAAACTGTGCCCTGCATGGTTATGAAGATAAAAAAGTACGAATTTTAATCAGATCGGATCTGTTCATACAGCATGATGATACAGCAGCAAAGTTGCTTCAATTTCACCTAGGTGTGGAATTTACACTTTCCACTGCTGTTTGTAGAAATGTCTTCAGTCTAATTCATTACCGGTTACTCCACTATTCCAAACTCAAGGCAGTCGGCTATATTTAAACACCCTGTGATGGCTTAGCACGCTAGCCCACCAGTGCTGAGATTTTAAACTGCAACTTCGAAACCTAGTTCTGCTATGAGCCAGCCGGACCGTCCGCGGGAGGCCAGACCAGAGGAATTCCTCATTACTGCTGCAATTGTGGCCTCCGCTGGCTGGTCAAGGCAATTCACAGAGACAGTGAATAATGGAGAGCAGTGCGTTACTCTCCGTACACGATACTGATCCCTTTGTGAACTCACAGCAGGCAGGTGAAAAGAAGCGGTTGGTTACTGCACACGTGTCTGAGAGAGCATGTGTTAGGTATGGCCCTCCTCGGTCAGGGTTGAGGAGATACAGCTAGGGAATTGGATATGACTAGATTGAGCGAAAAAGGGTAAAATGAAAAAAACCAAATATAAATACACACTGTAAAAGTACAAAACTGGGTAAAACTGTGAGCACTAGAGTAGCATAGAGATCTACCACACTAGCCCGGGTGCTATCGGCCTGGCCAGGCGTCCTACAGACGCAAGCGGCTGTGTATAAGGGAGGGAGATAGACGAGGTTTCAACACCACAAACAGATTCTTCAGAATAACTCCATATTCTGACACGTGGATGGTCAGGCGTCCACAAACTTTCAGTACTAACCTTGATCTAGGAAGTCCATCTGAGCTTCCATTTAGGGCAGTTGTAGCCTAGTGGTTAAGGTACCGGACTAGTAATCAAAAGGTCACTGGTTCAAGCCCCACCACTGCCAGGTTGGGCCCTTGAGCAAGGCCCTTAACCCTTAATTGCTCAGACTCTATATAGTCAAACTAGTGTAAGTCTCTTTGGATAAAAGTGTCCACTAAATGCAGTAAATGTAAATTTAAATTGTTTAAGCTTTGACACAAAAGTTATTGAACTGTCGGCCACTCGGTGCGATCAGCCTGTTTTTGCTCAGCGCCAAAGGTTAAAGGTTAAAGACTCAGTTCCAGCACAAACACAGATAAACAAACATCATGTCCACGCAGTCGCCATGTAGCTAATAAACACTTTACAAAAGAGTCCGGACCACGTCCTGGTCCTCAGTCATCAGCTTCTGATTCTTAAATTCATCTGTTTCAGCCACAACACCTGCTAACAGGTGTAATAAACCAATTATATACTTTACAGCAACAGTTTGGGGAAGGCTCTTTTCTGTTCTGGCACAAAGCAAGACATGAAGACATGAAAAAGACTCGATTTGAAGGAACTTCCCGACCTCAGCCCTACTGAACAGCTTTGGAATGAACCGGAACATCAGCTGAGGCTTTCTCGACCAACGTCAGTGCCCAGCCACACGACATAATGGATACAAATCCAAATCACATAGTCCAAAGTCTTGTAAGACGAGTGGCTGTTGTAGTGAATAAAAGGATCCTATAGACGTCGCCCTGTTTTAATACAGTTTGTTTTTAAACAGGATGTCCAGCAAGCTCACGGTCAGGCGTCCTTATACTTTAGGTGTAAATGAGATTAAGAATTAAAGGGAAGCCTTTTCAGGCGCGTGTTTATTTGCTCTACTCAACAATGTTGACGTGTTTCGTCATTAACCTGTAGCTCAGTACTTGTAGTTTAGTTTGATCCCTGTCAGGAATGAAAAGCCTCACTCGTAATAACACCTCGCTAATCCTCGCCACTCCTTCAGTTCAGCGATACGCCGTTAAGCCCTGGATTTCCAAAGCCCCACGTGAGCTTCTTTCACCTGCACAACTTGGCTGTAAACTAGCTGTATTTAATGACACAGAGAAGTCAGCAGCTGTAGTCAAACACCAATGAGGAGTTAAAGACTATCTTACTACGCAAATGATATTGAAGTCAAGTCAGTACAATGGACATTGTCTCAAAGCAGCTTTACAGAATCCAGGACCGACAGACCAAAAAACCCCTGTTGAGCAAACCGAGGGCGACAGTGGCAGGAAACACTCCCTTAAAATTACAGGAAGGAACCCCGAGAGGAACCAGACTCAGTAGGGACCTTCGTTGTCCTCGAGTGGCCTGAAGAACCATTTAAGTATCATTAAGAATTAAACGTACACAAACCACTCTCTCACTTTCTTAACTGCTTATCCAATCAGGGGTGAGGGGTGCTGGAGCCTATTCCGGCTTTTCAATGGGCGCAAGGCACACAGTAACACCCTGGACGGGGTGCCAGTCATTCACCTATAGGGCAATTCAGTGTCTCCAATTAACCTGACTGCATGTTTTTGGACTGTGGGAGGAAACCGGAGCTTCCGGAGGAAACCCACGCAGACACGGGGAGAACTTGCAAACTCCACACAGAAAGGACCCGGACCGCCCCGCCTGGGGATCTTGCCGTGAGGTGACAGTGCCACCCACCGAGCCATCGTGCCGCCCTTACACAAATCATACATGAACAAAATTAAATTAAACTAAAAATGTATCATAATTAAGCTGCTGTAGAAGGATTTTTGTCCAATCAGATTCTCAGAAAATTCCACTAAACACCATGGACTGTTTGCCAGTCCATTACACACACACACACACACACACACACACACACACACTGTAATTGTTTTTTGGTCTTGTGGGAGGAAACCAGAGCACCCAGAGGAACATCCAAACATCACACAGAAAGGACTCTGGGGAATGGGAATTAGTGCTACCCACTGCGCCACTGTGCCGCCCCACTTACAAACAATAGGAACCAGTTCTCCTGACAGGGACGTTTAAAGTGTTTTACATTGATATGCAGGTTCTGTTTAATGGTTTGTTTGATTGTTTGTAGGTTTAACGTTATAATAATATAATAATAATAAAATTTTATTTGAAATGCGCCTTTCATGGCACCCAAGGGCACTGTACAATAAAAATAAAGAACAACACAAATAAGAATGCACATTTACAAACGTGGAACCACAATACATGTGGCACAGTTCTGGGTCACTCAAAAGCCAGATGGAAGAGATGTTTACACTCAGGGCAGGAGGGTTCATCAGATTTGAAGGTTAATCAGTTCATGTCCGTGTGCGGTGTGGATCATTAAACGTGTGTTTTGAGTCGTGTTTGGTTCTCTGCATGTTCATGTTGAAGGTCTCAGTCATTTTCAGCAGGCGTGTTGAGTTTGTTCATATCCGGAACTTTCGGTTAGAATGTGTTAGATGAACAGTGTACAGTAGCATGTCTCACACGTCAGTAAGCACGAGTGGTTTGATCTGCTCAGTTTTGTGGTCTGATCATGGTATGGGTTTATTTTTAGTGTACATTGTGATCTATGTCTGCATCCGCCGAGCAGAGCTCGTGTTCGGTCCGTTGTGGGTCTGTCAGCTTTTTAATTTCCTCCTGAACAGATCTGTCGAACAGCATGAGCGATCCTACAGTCTCACTTTATCATCCCAGAGTCTCTTACTGAATTAATCATAAACACTAATCGATTATTAAAAGTCGTTTTCTGCTTCTGAGGTCAAAGTCTGAACATTTGCTTATCAAAGAGACGCCCAAAATCGAGTCTGAATTAAAACGAGAGCTTCGCACACAATGTGTCTAAGTATAAATGAAACTGTTTTTATTTATTGGTGTGTATTTTTATTTAACAATCACTGGTTATATTTTGTTAATGTGAGCCCAGAACGGTACAGTAGGTTAATTTTTCATTTCATTTTATTTCTCTTAATCAGTGACATTTATTACAGTCGCTGTTTTACCAAAGTTCAATTCTACAATAAAAAAAAGCTCATAATCTCTAAAGTGTGTGTGTGTGTGTGTGTGTGTGGACCTTTTTTCCTAGTACTGCCGGTATCATTACTTCAGGCCTCATAATCCACCTACCGGAAGCTTCTTACTCTTTGAATACTCCAACCATTCCTGCTCAAAGGGGTTGGGTTAAGAAATCATCATCAGTATCCTTCAGTAAAAGAGGGAGGGGCGCTCGGTTGGCGCAGTTAAAAAGTATGCCAGCCCACTTCCGCTGAGATCTGGAGATCCAAGAGATCTGTGCGCTCTCAGTGCAGATTCCAAGTCTGGATGGAAATAGGAGGGTTCCCAGGTGGGAGCACACCAGCGCTGAGATTCTGAGATTCTCTGTGTTGCCACCGGTCTACTGGGTGCCATCTAGGGGGCATAATTGGCAGTGCCTGCAGCAGACACGTCTCTGCTAGGGCGGGATGACCGGACTATGTGGGTGGGGTCTGCAAACGCTGATTGGCAGATAGAGAGGCATCTGTGCAGAGTGCATGGGTGAAAAGGGTTCCACTAAGGGCTGCACCTCACGTGGGCGGCACCGATCCTCACAGAAAAAACGGCCTGCGTTCATGCAAGTACATTTTATTTCCTGGTCAGGGTCGCAGCAGGACCGGTTCCACTGGGAAATACTAAGCACAAGGCTTCGACCCCCCTCGGACATCGATCATGTGTGTGTAGCCTAGCAGTAAAGGTACTGGACTAGGTGGTTCAAGCCCCACCACTGCCAGGTTGCCACTGTTGGACCCTTGAGCAAGGCCCTTAGACAGTATACTGTCACAATATTGTAAGTCGCTGTGGATAAAAGCATCTGCTAAATGCCGAAAATGTAAATGAGTGTGTGTGTGTGTGTGTGTGTGTGTGTGTGGATCACTGCTAAGATTCAAACCCGGATCTCGGTGGTTGTGGGCTTGAGCGATAAACTGCTGCAACACCCGAGCGCCTGTGCAAACCATGATTCAGCGTGATTACTGCAGCCTGCTACTTTTCACTTAAGAAAACACGTCTCAGCGGGTACCGCTGTCGTCTCGCACAGAAGGACATGGGTTCGATTCCCTGGCCGGGCAGCCAGGGTGCTTTCTGTGTGGAGAGTTCATGTTCTCCCTGTGTACGTGTGGGTTTCCTCACAGGGGCGGCACGGTGGCTCGGTGGGTAGCACTGTCACCTCACAGCAAGAAGGTCCTGGGTTCGATTCCCAGGTGTGGCGGTCCGGGTCCTTTCTGTGTGGAGTTTGCATGTTCTCCCCGTGTCTGTGTGGGTTTCCTCCAGGAGCGCAGTACAAAGACGTGCAAGTGAGGTGAAATGGAGACACAAAATTGTCCATGAAGTCCAAAGACCACCGTGACCCTGACCAGGGTAAAGCTGTGGTAAAACAGACAATGAATGAATAAATATATATGAATAATAAGGGAAGTTGTAGCCTAGTGGTTAAGATACTGGACTAGCAATCAAAAGGTTGCTGGTTCAAGCCTCACCACTGCCATGTTGTCAATGTTGGGCCCTTAAGCAAGGCCCTTAACCATCAATTGCTTAGACAGTATACTTTCACAGTACATATGTATACTGATGCCCCGGATCTCACAAGCTCAGCTGCACATGCTCAGAACACCTCCGTTCCTGGAGTCGAGCCTATTAGAAACATTCACACAGGGTTTTATTTCCTGTACGGCATCATTTTCCACAAACTGTTCTGCTGAGCTGCGTTTTCTCTTCATTCCTACGTGCTTCAGAAATTATAACATTTAAATAAATAAATAAATAAATAAAAAACCGAAATGAAACGCCAGCTTCAGCACTGCAGAACGAAGAGCAAAGAGCTTGAAACTGAAGAACAGGGCATCAGAGTGTTTGCTTGTTTACATGTTTACATAAATTAAAGACGCGTCTGTACTGCAACAGATTTAAAAATGTGTAGAAATTATGATCAATGTGTAAAACTAATAGCAGGACGTGATTTATTTAAAGCAGAGCCTGGAAGCCCCTGCGGTGTCGGCCTGGCAATGCCTCCGTCTCCGGCTCAGACACGACGGAACAAGTTGGCTTGCCTGGTTCAGCTGAGTTTGCAATGTGTGTGTGTGTGTGTGTGTGTGAGCATTTTTTCCACCGGGGAATGGCTCCTTCATTACTGGCCAGATTATGAGTGAGCATTCGATAGACATTAGCCAGCCAGAAAAGTTCCACATGGCTCTCTACTGCACTCCCTAGACTTATTTTACCTTTATGAACGTTTCAAATGAACAAATGAGCAAATAGTTTCCAGAAATCTGACACAAATCCTCCAAAAAAGGTGTGTGTGTGTGGGGGGGGGGTTCTACTTATATATATAGGAGAAATGTAAACTAGAAGTGACGATCCTCGAGAATCCTGTTAGATAGACGTTAATATGCTGATATATTGGAATAAGACAGAACCCTTTAAGAAATAGTGAATCCTTTATGTGCTGAGCTGCTGGTTAAACCTCTTTCCAACCTCCCCGCCCCACCACACCACACCCGTTCACTTGCCTGCTTGAATATCAGATTACGATTTTGCCCGGTGGCGCAGAAATTCCCGAGCTCCGATCTAAAAGAGCCTACTTACTTACATAACGTACGCGACATCAGCGCGGTGTACCATCCCAACCCCAAAACAAACGTCCTAAATGAGTCGAAATATAAAAGCCAGTCATTTCCAGTGCGACTCGTCAAGCTGTGCAAACACGCCAAGCGAAGGTTAACCTAGCCCTCATGTGTACGCCGTAGCACTAAATGTGAGCACCATAAACATAAAAAGTCTTCCCACGGCGCTCAGACTGCAAACGTTTTAGTCTAACATTCCATCATTTATGCACAGCGAAGGCCGTCCGCTTTTATATCCTCTTCAACAGCCGCCAGCACCGAGGCAGCGGCTCTGCTAGGAGCCATGACGCCGGAGAGTCGTACGCTCCTGATGAATAAGCTCATAAAGCTCCCGGGCGACCAGAGAGGCGTTAATTAACACAGATCTCCAGAGCGCTGCCAAAATCCCCCCCGCTTACACCGACCGCGCAGACTCAAGAGAAGGCCTGAGCCGCGTTTAGTAAGCTAAACAGTAGTGCCACAGGCTCACAATTAGCTGGAAAAGATATCTGGTGTCCTTTTTGGGCTAAAAACCTAAAGTCAAAAGTATTCGGACACCTAACATGAGCTTTTTCAAAAACAAACGATATTAAAACTGGGACAGTTGTGGTCTAGTGGTTAAGGTACTGGACTGGTTGCTGGTTCAAGCCCCACCACTGCCAGGTTGCCACTGTTGGGCTCTTGAGCAAGGCCCTTAACCCTTAATTGCTTAGACAGTATACTGTCACAGTACTGTAAGTCGCTTTGGATAAAAGCGTCTCCTAAATGCTGAAAATGTAAATGTAAAAACAGCCGCTCTTAGCGCCCAGGTGGATATTCCTCTAGCACACCAGCAAAGAGTTTCTGAACTCCTCGGTTCGAAACTCAGTGTTGCCACCGGTCGGCGGGGCACCATGTGGCGGGCATAATTGGTAGATACTAACTGGCCACCGTATCTGCAGGGTGGGGGCCGGACTATGTGTGGGTGGGTGTTTCTTCATACGCTGTGTAAGGACCCTGATTGGCGGAAGAGACGCCTGTGCAGAATGCAGGGGCGAGAAGTGGAGGGCTGTACACGTGTCGGAAGAGGCGTGTACAGCGACGGGCTCTCCTCGGATGCAATCTGGTATCTCTCAGCAGCAGAAAACAAAATTGAGTGCACTTAATCGGGAGGAGACAAGACTTTGAAGTTTGTCTGTGGGAATTTGTGCCCATTCAGTGAAAAGATGATAGCATTTATATGGCTGATGTTCCGCTTCCGGTTAAGATGCGTTAAGTGATTGTATTTCATAATCATGTGGCTGTGATTGAGACGAAGTGTAAAAAAATAACACAACAGGTCCAGGAACACCATCAGCATCGATGAGGGCGGGGTGTTGGCGGGTGGATTGGGGCGGGCGGTTGGCCAAAGCCCTGCGATGGATTGGTGCCCTGTCCAGAATCTTCCTGCGGCCAGGAACCTGACCAGGATAAAGCGCTAGATAAAATTGGAATAAAATAAAAACAGTACCATGCAGGTCAAAAAGGGCAAGGGTAGCTTAGCACTTAAGGTACTGGACTAGTAATCAGAAGGTTGCCGGTTCAAGCCCCACCACCGCCAAGTTGCCACTGTTGGGTCCCTCAGCTGCGCAAGTTGTATTCAGTCGTAGTTGTAAGTCACTTTGGATAAAAGCGTCTGGTAAATTTAAAATGTAAAATGAAGTACAGATCTTTGCTCTCTACTTTGATTAAAAATTTTCTTAATGTGTGATTTTGTTTTGGAATTGGGTTTGTACAAAGTAAATCTGTGTTTTGGATAGAAAAAAGAACTCCCGCGTGCACCATAATGACCATCTAACCCTAAAAGCCGTATCACCTCAACCACAAGGTGAAACCATTCAGATCTGTGATTTTAAGGTTTACACTAACAGCACTAATACGGTTCAGAATGTAAACAGATCAGTGACAGCGAGTGCTAAAAACACGCCACACAATAACCTCATCAAATTTCTCAAATCTTTTCACTCAGTAGGACACAACAGGGCCAGAGACGGGGCAGTAATATAAAACCAAACCTGGGAACACGGGAGCTGGTGCTATTTTCACCCGAGCGTCTCACACCGAGACAATTATTAACCCGGCTGAGCTTTAACAATCCTAAAACGTCCCTGCTCAGAGTGAATAATTAATCTAACCATTACACCTCAATCCTTCCTGTGAAATGTTTATACGTTCCTCAGAAAGACAGGATTTTACCGCACGTCATTTCATATCGTCTTTAGGGTTTTTATATCTGATATTACATACACACGTTTGCGGTACAGTAAAATGCTCGCTCTGTGTATCCAGGCTTGTTTGGACTCTGGGGTCAGAGCTCAGGGTCAGTCATTGTACAGCCTGGAGCCAAATAGGTGAAGGACCTTGGCTAAGGGCCCAAACCTACAATCTTCCAACTGACAGCCTAAAGCTCGACCCACTAGGCTACAATGTCAGTGAGAGAGTGACACAGGAAGCCACCTTCATTTTTTTAAACTATAGCTCATGTATATTCAGGTGACAAATTAATGAACTCAAACGTACACTTAAGTTTATGACATTTGGCAGGCGGGTACACATACCAGACCTGGCACAGTTTTTACACCGGACACAACCCTCATGTTTCTATCCCGGTTTGGGACCTGCATTGAGAGCGCACCGACAAGTCAAGTGCACTAAACCGCCCCCATGCAGTGACCTGATCGGCCGACAGCACGGCTGAGATATGAACCCTGGATCCCAGATCTCAGCAGTTGTAACGCCCACAATCCCTAGTGTTAGTGTTATATACAGTATATACACACACACACACCGATCAGGCATAACATTAAGACCACTTTCCTAATATTGTGTGGGTCCCCCTTTTGCAGCATACACAACAAACTGTGATGCTCTGTGTATTCTGACACCGAGCCAGCATGAACTTCTTCAGCAGTTTGAGCTACAGGAGCTCGTCTGTTGGATCGGACCACACGGGTCAGCCTTCGCTCCCCACGTGCCACTGTTCCTTCCTTGAACTACTTTTGATAGATACTGACCACTGCAGACCGGTCGTCTAGCCATCACAATCTAACCCTCGTCAAACCCAGCACTAACAGGTGCCGTGATGAAGAGATAATCAGTGTTATTCACTTCACCTGTCAGTGCTCAGAATGTTATGCCTGCTCTGTGTATATTGTCTTTTTTGCTTATATTTTTTGATAAAAATCTCCCCCGGTGCTAAAACCCACTTTTAGTCAGTGATATCAGCGCGTGTACAGACGATCCGAGAAACATTTCTATGCTATTACAAACACGAGGCCTATGAATGACACCAGATTAATTACGTAGCTTAACTGTAACATAACGAGGTCTTTTTTTCCCTCAGTATGGGGGAAAGGCTCATGACAAGGTTTTGTAAAACCAGCTACAATCGGACATTGTGTGCTGTAGGAGCCTTTTATATTCCCAAAGGATCATCTGACCAGTACATGTGATCCTCTGAGCCGCTTACATTGCCCCGCCCGGAGAGACGTGAAGATCAGGACCACTAACTATGAACTAGTGAAGTAAAAAAAGCAAAGTTAAACACATGATAATGCAAAGTTACGCATGATTATGGAACTGTGTGCACGATTCTGAAAGCTTGAAGCTCACGTATTAACAACGTGACTCCAAACTGCTAAACTCAAAGCACAATTTTATTAGTTTAGATCTCATTTTGAATCCCGTTCTGTAAACAAGACCTTTACACGTTAGGCGAGAAGGTGGATCAGCGGGAACGCAGAGGAAACGAATAAATATTTTTTTCTTTTCCTTGTTTGTATCTGCGCGCTGAGTTTCTTCATAATGTCGCTAAAATTTGTGCAGCATATAGTACTGGATAGCTATTTTGGGACCCTACACTTCACCAAACCAGAAAAAGTGAACATATCTGCACATACTTGCTGCCTCATGAAGCCAGAACATACGTGACGACTTTAGATGGGCGTGTTCGGATCACATCAGTGTTTTTATTTGACGCTGTGTGTAGTAGATGAGCGTATGATCGCGGTGTAGATTGTTTTGAGAGAACAGAACGAGAGATTTTACAAAGTTCGAGTTGTTTTTAGTTTGTTCAGTTTTAAGAAGTCGAGCCACAGGTCTTGAAAGCGTGTTGAAACGTCTGGTAGCGACATTTATAGCGGGAATAAGAACAAATAAAACGGCTTCCTTTGGGGAAAGTTGCTCTCACGGACGTTTCAGTTCCTCAAAGTACCTTTAAAAATTAGAAACGACCCAGTTAGTGCCAGTTCGGATGTTAGTGTCTCATATGTTGGGGTCCAGATGAGTGTAGACGAGGACCAAGTGGGTTGGGCAATAATAAAATACATACGGTTTATGTAAAATACCACAATCCTTTTTGGTTTTAAGCTGTTGTATTTATACAAGCGTCCTGGGTTCGATCCCCAGGTCCGGGTCCGGGGAGTTTGTATGTTCTCCCCGTGTCTGCGTGGGTTTCCTCCGGTTTCCTCCCACAGTCCAAAAACATGCAGTCAGGTTAATTGGAGATACTAAATTGTCCATGACTGTGTTTGATAGAACCTCGTGAACTGATGAATCTTGTGTAATGAGTAACTACCGTTCCTGTCATGAATGTAACCAAAGTGTAAAACGTTAAAACGTTTAATGACGTTAAAATCCTAATAAACAAACAAACATTTATACAAGCGGTGCTCATGTGGTGCAGCGGTAAATTACACTAACCTTTCAAAGCTGAGATCCAGGGTTCGAATCCCCAGCGGTGCTATCAGCCGGTCAGCGTTCACACACAGACATGATTGGCTATGTCTGAGGGTGGCTGTGGACCTGCAATAGATTGGCGTCCTGTCCTACAGTGTGCCCAGTGATTCCATGGAAACCGGACCCACTGCGACCCCAACCAGGATAAAGCGATAGCGAATATGTTATTGCTAAAAAAGAAACAGAACAGATTTAAACACAGATGGAATGAAAAATGCTCACACTGGCACCACTGGGGCACAGCTGGTAGTGTGGTCCTCGGGACCAGGGTTCGATCCTTGCCCCGGGTCACTGTCTGTGAGATTTTGTAGGTTCTCCCTGTGCTCACATGGATTTTCTCCAGGTTCTGTGGTTTCCTAATAAAATCTTTAATCTCCTGCACATCAGCATCAGTGTGTCATTAGTATGTGGACGCTGAACCGGCTTTACAAGGTTTATTTAGAGGAAAGAACCAGACAGACTAAGGGAATTGTCTCTTTTGTTGAAGCTGAACTTGCAGGGCGTGGCCGTCAAAGCTGAGATGCAAGCCTACGACGGCCATCGTAGCAGGAACCCTGTCCATAATATTTCAGTTTAATTTCTGAAATTGAGTCTATACAGAGAAATCGAATACAGGGATCGTGATACGCCATCGTAATGATCAGGCATTGATTCCAGAGGGTTTACAAACTTTATTCTTTAAACTAAAGCTATTTTGTTGATTTTATAATAAACATCTCAACATTTCACTTATTAAAAGACAAAAAAACAACAAAAGTTTAAATTATTATTAAAATTTCAAGTTCCATATCTCTGTTTACGTCACACAACCGTAATTCTTTAAGCCCAGAGTAGAGGCTCAGTAAAACTCCTATGTGCCTTTAAAAGGTAAAAACCCGCTATATTTCTGGACAGGAGCGAGAATTGTTCTGTCATCGTGGCATCAGGCCCGGGCAGATGCTGGCAGGAGGCTCGGAAAGAAAAGCTAACAAAGGCCTTCAGTCGGAGCCGAGGCATTTCTGTCAGCAGACGTCGATATGAGCCGCTAACATCAGCTTTACATAAGAGAAGAACCGACCCGCCCCGAGGTCCACCCACAATGTGCTTTATACGGCCAAAAGTATTCGGACACCTGATCATGAGCTTGTAGTCAAAAACAAACCGTATTAAAATAAAGTGATGTGTGTGATCAACAGTCGGTCTTCTGAGAAGCTTGTACAAAACCTTAAAGTATGTCTGTTCTTGGGAATTTGTGCCCGTTTAGTCAAAAGAGCCAGTAATATTGGTCAAGACTCAGTTGATGTTCTAGTTCATTCCAGAGCTGTTAATGAGACTGGGGTCAGCGCTCTGTGATGGTCACTGGAGTTTCTTTAAACCGAGCTTTTCTTCATGTTCAAGGTCACAACCATGCTGGAACTGTTCCTGAACATCAGAAGCATATCATTTCCCTGGTTTAGCAACTATTGTGGCTGAAACACATAAATTCCAAAATTAGAAGCCGGTGTCCAAATACTTTTGTCCATACAGTGAAGCGATAGTCGTTTGGTTTTCCCCTTGACGAGGAAGACGTGGTGTGTGTAACCCTAACCTGAAGGGCGTTTGGCATGTGAGGCACGTAAACACAATGCAGACTCGCACCGCTGACCCGGGTCACCTTCACTCAGAATGACCTAAAGAGCAGCAGGTTTAACATGAACTCAATGTCAGTGTCAGATTCACTGATGTTAGATTCACTGTACACAGATCATTATCAGACCCGAGAGGAACGGGGGCAAAGGAAAGTTACGAAATCTGCTGTAAACTTTACCTGCTACCTTCTACCTGCTCTCATACAAGTTACTCCATGAGTGTCCAGCATGTCTAAGTCTAAAGTCTGAATTATTTCTGTAACTGGTCCTTTTCTGTAACTAAACGATTGAAACACAAGAAAGCTCACAAATTCAGCATACATTTAGTGTGAGTTTTCTAAAAATATCAGTCAAGCTATACATACACCCGTCCTGATGTCTAATAATTATAGTTCCCATACATACACACGTCCTGATGTCTAATAATTATAGTTCCCATACACACCCCTATCCTAAAATTTCATTGTAGAGTCCTAATATTTAGAGTTCTTATATTTATATAGTTATAATATTTAGCTAAAGTGCTAATATTTTATTATAATCCCAATATTTAATTACAGAGTCCCAATATTTCATTATAGAGTCCCAATATTTTATTATAGAATCCTAATATTTAATTATAAAGTCCCAATTCTTTAGAAAAGGTCTCATTGCCCTTTTGATCTTGATCTGCCACTTTTTTATTTGAACACAGAACGAAAAGTTCTGTTTTTGTTTAATCCAACTAGATGTAATTTTATGTACATGAGGTGTAGAAACAGTGGATTTCGGTGTAGTTTATTGTTCGCTGTGTAACTGTTGTTCCTGCTGTTTTTGTTTTACCTTCCTTAGTCTGAGAGCATAAAACACTTTAAACGTTTATTTGAAGGTAACGTTTATACTTTTTAAAAATAGTTTTTGGGGCCCAATTAATTAATTATAAACACATCTTTGTATACACATTGTGTGAGTTGGAGAATGTACATGGAACCACTGTCTCCCTGCCAAGATCAACATTTGTTCAACATGAGACACACACACACACACACACACACACACACACACACACACACACACAGACACACACACAGACACACACACAGACACACACACAGACACACACACACGAAAAGCTGCTGAGACCTGAGTGGCGTGGTCCATTGTTACCTGTTATCAGGCTTTACATCACCGGGGGCTTAAAGGCGGCTGCTCGATAGACGCCTGATAATTAGCGCTGTAAAAAGTAAGAGTTTAAAGTATCATGAGACAGTTTTAAAAACGATTAATTTAGGTGTTCCTCAGGAGCTCATAAGCTTTTGCAGGAGTTGCAGTTTAGTATGATTACAATGTTTAAAATACATTTCATAAGACGTGTGTATGTGTGTGTCTGGCACTGCAGACAAAAGTTTAAGAGCCCCACCAGAGGAAACTCAGAAGTGCTGGCCAGTGCTGTGAGCTCTAACAATCATAAGATCCTTATTCACACCGTCACTATTGTTGTAGGTTTGAGAAAGTGTGAGATTATGAAAAACGATGCCCTCTTTTCTGCCCTCTCGTCTCGCAGAGTAGCCGACGGGCTTTACGGAATCAGTGCAGCGGCACGTAAAGGTAACCGAGTCCAGAGCCCAGACAAAGGCGTCAGACAAACAGGATAAACAGACGCGTTGAGACATCACCTCCATCATTCAGGTCCTGATCCACCGGGACTGAGCCTGTTCCCACACACCATTCATCAGCACCACATTTCAAAAGAGCCTCGTATTTAAAATAAACCCAAATAATCTCAATAAAACAACAACACTAACAACCATCTGACCGCACCGTCTGGACTCGGTGAGTATTCAGGTCTAAATGAAGCAGCACACACACTGTATGAACAAAAGTATTGGGACGCCCCGTCTAATTTTCGAATTTACATGTTTCAGCAAAAACAGGTGTAATAAATCAATTATACCAAGGAAATGATACATGATGCTTCCAACTTGGCAGCAAAAGTTTAGGGAAGGCCCTTTACTACAGTGGCCTGCACAGAATCTCAGCAGAGCTACTAAATGACCTGGCCAAGCGTCCACACAAACACTAACGAGCGATACTGGTCTGGGCATCTGCACCCAACACTGACGGGTGATGACAAGCGGCAGCAGATTCACAATTATACATTTCTTTATTATTATAAAATTGTTTATATTAAAGCTTTACAGGGAGATTTAATAAATATAATAGAACACCTATATTTGTCATATACTGTATACATACACACGTGTTCAAGTACAACGAAATTCTTTCTTCTCATATCCCAGCTTGTTTGGAAGTTGGGGTCAGAGCTCAGGATCGGATATCGTACGGTGCCTCTGGAGCCGAGAGGGTTAAGGGCCTTGCTCAAGGGCCCATCAGTGACCCAACCTTTCAACTGATAGTCCAAAGCTCTACCTACTAGGCTACCATTGTCCTTTATATGAGTGATCTTCAAAAAGTTCCCACACTCATATAGTTGATGATGATGTGAAAGCAGCGGCGCATCAGTAACTACGAGCTCAACCAAACACATTTTTGGCTGACGGCATTAACAAGTTGGTACGGCGCTGGAAAAATGCATCGGAAGGCGACGATGTAGAAAAGTGATGGAGTTCGTTTTAGAATTTCTAAATAAATAGAGTTAAAAACTCGTTTGTGTTGGATCTCTTTTATCCCTCATAAATTTTAAACATTAAACAATAAACCACTGCAAAAAAAATGCTTCTTGAAATCTTGATGTTTTTATTGATACAGGGTTCCATTTTCCTGTCCATCACCCATATATGCAATTACACCAAATAAAAGCTGCAATTTAATTTAGATTGATAAACAAATAAGGAAGGAACTGCAGAGACAAAATGAAGCTGCTTTAATAATGAACGTAAGCAGACAGGAGTGTATTTATACCCGCTATAACATTTCAGAGACGTAACAGGAAGCCGTTTTCCTCATTTTACTAACAAATCCACTATAAACTATCATTAAGTGCATCAATTATCATCCATCAATACTCTCATACTCACCAATCTACCAATTAAAACCCTCGTTTCTACCAACTAAGAGAGTAAAAAGAGTAGAAAACCGATAGCCGAGGGGGAGGATGCACATTTAATAATATATAAATACATCTTTACAAACAAAGCTAAACCCGCCCGGCTGTAACGAGACATATTCATTTCTGAAACTTGATAGATATAAATTAAATCGAAATCAAACCCAGAACAGCTGAATAAACAGCTAGAGAATAGAAGACCAGAGCGTTCTAAAAATAATAATAAGAGAGAGAGAGAGAGTTCTTTAGAATCTTTACAGTAGACGCACAGTGAACGCCGCTCCAGGCTAACACACACACACGCTATTCATCCTTGAGATTCACGTATTGCAGAACGCTTTGCAGACCTTGAAGACTCACAAACATCTCCGGTCAGAAAGCCGACATTATTAATTACTATCGCCGAGAGGGGAAGGAATGCGGTTCCATGTTAATGCGCATCGATTTCTGGCCACGTTGGCGCTACTGAACACAACATTATAGTTCTACGTGTTCGATCGGTGTGGTCTGGTCTCATTCTGTCAGGAGATGCTTTCTACAGGTGCGGTACCGGTGCTGGTTCAGAGGAAACTCGTTAAACTAGTTAAAATTATTTCGCTACGCTGAGATGTGTAATGACCACCTTAATCACCCACGATGAAGTCTGAACTGTCAAATTAATGCTTAGGAACTCTTGGTGTGGGTGTGTGTGTGTATGTGGGTGTGAAATGCTGAGTAATGCAGACAATTGTTAAGTCAACACCAGTCCAGCTCCGCCGTCAACAAGTCATAGCCTCACGAACGGCTACAGACGGAATATTCATTCATTTTCCTCTTGTTTGATATGAAAGCTGCTGTAAACACGTCCTACCTGTGATCAGGAGTAATTTATTATGCATCGATAGGTTTAATAAATGTCAAAAATATAGACTGGCGGTTTTCTTTCATTTTTTTTGCACCCAATCTGCTGCACCACACCCGTCCTGACCGAGGAGGGCTGCGCACCATCACCAACCACTTCTTTTTATCTCACAGTAGAGAGCAGTATGGCGTACGCAGAGTCACGCTCTGCTGTCTGTGGATCGTCTGTCTGGAACCTGTCTGAGCATCCCTCACTCATGCCTGCTGGACGCCCGGCCGGGCCGACAGCATTAACATTTGCTGGCGTCACCGTTACTCATTATCGTCTGGCACGACAAAGCCTGTCTGTGTAACATGAAAGTGAGTGAGCATCCTGCTTATTCCGCTAATCCTGATCAGGGTCACAGGGGGTGCTGGAGCCTATGCCAGGAGCTCTCAATGGAAGCAAGGCAAACAGAAACACCCTGGACAGGGCGCCAGTCCATCGCAGGGCACACACACTATCTAAGGCCAATTTAGTACCTCCAATTATTCTAACTGCACAGTCTTTGGACTGTGGGAGGAAACCGGAGCACCCGGAGGAAACCCACACGGACGTGGGGAGAACATGCAAACTCCACACCGCTGGGAATCGAACCCAGGACCTTTTTGTTCTGAGGCTACAGTGCTCGATGGTTGCTCAGGTTATTTATATATATGATCAATCACTTTGGGTTAGCGATTCTGAACCAGCACCGGTTCTGACAGTGGAAAAGCTCTAATGTGGTACCAGTTACCCGTATTTAATTGTGTGTGTGTGTGTGTGTGTGGATTACTTGTGACTGTGCGGCACTGTCCCAAAAAAAAAAAAAAAAACCAGGACGGAAAATAAAACAGAGTGAGGTCCGGGACGCCGGCGTGGACTCTCACTCTGAACCGGAGACGCTGCCGTCTGCTTCACGCTGGTGTTCGGTGTGTCCGGTGCGAGCCGGCCCCCGGATCACTCCATGACGGCTCTGTAGACGGACGGCTCGACGTAGTCCTCCCGGTATCGCGAGTTGACGAAGCGCTGCCGCTTCGAGTCCTGCTTCACCTCCTTCTCCACGAAGACGCCTTTGAAGCGCATGTCGGACGCCACGGACTGCGGAGGAAGCGAACGCGAACGGTTGGAATCACAGATCCAGCAAAGCACCACACCAGTGCATTTCGTTTCACTCACCAGTCGAGCCCGGACCCGTTTGGGAAGCTCCTCGTCCAGGCAAAACACGTCGTCACGCTTCACCGTCAGCTGGGACCCGTCCTCAAATTCCACCTGAAACGTTACAAAAATATATAGATCCTGATAAGCCCTTAATTATTTATCAGAGGAGCTTTAATCTTAATCCAGGTCACAATATCAGACAATATAATAAGACTCTTTTAATACACTAATGGACAGAAGTATTGGGACACCTGTTCTAATATTTGAATTCCTATGTTTCAGCCACAACAGTTCCTAATAAATCAATTATATTAAGAATATTACATGTCTCCAACTTTGCAGCAACAGTTTAGGGAAGGCCCTTTCCAGAGCCCTGACCACAGCCGCACTCAACCGCTTTGGGACGAACCAGAACACCAACTGAGGCTCTCGTCAGACAGTGCTTAACCATACAAATGCTGTCTTATACTGACTGAACAGGCAGAAATTCCCACAGACGTACTTTAAAGTCTTGTAAGAAGCCTCTCAGAAATATCGTGACCGTTGTTCTAACTGATAAGATCACAGACGTCACTGTTTTAATTATATTTGTTTCTGAAACAGGACGTGTGACTTGTGTGTTGTTTGTTTTTATAACGACGACAGTCACATGTCACGTTTATGATATTCACGGCAGGAATCGTGCTCGTGTGTTATGCTAGTTTTATTGGTTTTGTATTATATGTTTTCAGGCTTATATTATTAAAGAAACTGGGGATTATTTCTGTCCGACGAGCTCACGATCCGGCGTCCAAATACTTTCGGCCATACAGCGTAACCTCCTTTATGTGAACACACTCAACCAAGCCATAGTTTCACACCAAAAACGTCAACAGCTGCGACCGGTGCATCAGACAAACAGTATAACAGTAATGTGCTCCTACACTACATGGCCAAAAGTATGTGGACACCTACTCATGATTGATAGATAGACAGATAGCTCACTATATTGATCCCATAGTGAAATTGGTGAATCGTACATCACGGTTCTGTCACACGTCCTTCTTGTTGCTCCTCACATGAGTTTCCTTTACGTGTTGCATCAAGCAAGTGAAATTCAGAGAACTTTCTCTACGTGCACTCATGGTTTGACCAAGGTTTTACTAACGGCCCCCTCACCCGCCCTTCAAATCTTTATCTGTGCACCATCGGTTTGTTTCCTCACACTTAATTAGGCAAGCTGATAGAGCACACCCTAACCTCACACTCACTTTATACCCGTACAAACCAGCTACCAAACTTGCTTGATGCAACACATAAAGGAAACTCATGTGAGGAGCAACAAGAAGGACGTGTGACAGAACCGTGATGTACGATTCACCAATTTCACTATGGGATCAATATAGTGAGCTATCTGTCTATCTATCAATCATGAGTAGGTGTCCACATACTTTTGGCCATGTAGTGTAGGAGCACATTACTGTTATACTGTTTGTCTGATGCACCGGTCGCAGCTGTTGACGTTTTTGGTGTGAAACTATGGCTTGGTTGAGTGTGTTCACATAAAGGAGGTTACGCTGTATGGCCGAAAGTATTTGGACGCCGGATCGTGAGCTCGTCAGACAGAAATAATCCCCAGTTTCTTTAATAATATAAGCCTGAAAACATATAATACAAAACCAATAAAACTAGCATAACACACGGGCACGATTCCTGCCGTGAATATCATAAACGTGACATGTGACTGTCGTCGTTATAAAAACAAACAACACACAAGTCACACGTCCTGTTTCAGAAACAAATAGAATTAAAACAGTGACGTCTGTGATCTTATCAGTTAGAACAACGGTCACGTTATTTCTGAGAGGCTTCTTACAAGACTTTAAAGTACGTCTGTGGGAATTTCTGCCTGTTCAGTCAGTATAAGACAGCATTTGTATGGTTAACGGTAGCCGGGGTTTTTATTTAAAAAAAGAGTACACAGTCAGCGTCTGTTGTTGTTTCCTGGCTCTGTGATCTTGCGGAACGGCAGCAGAGCA
Source organism: Trichomycterus rosablanca (assembly GCF_030014385.1). NCBI lineage: Eukaryota > Metazoa > Chordata > Actinopteri > Siluriformes > Trichomycteridae > Trichomycterus > Trichomycterus rosablanca. The sequence continues at coordinate 18,006,873 of NC_086012.1, forward strand.
GGACTCCGTGTTAAACACCCCACCAAAGAGGAAGAAGAAGAACGGAACAAAACGTTCCTGATCAGTTGATCAGTTTAAGAAAGAGGGGCGGATGCACAGTCCATTTCCACGTCCATAATATGATCGATGAAGACTGATAAACGGCATGATTCGGTCTGTTATGTGTGATCTAATAATCTAATAATCAGAATAATCAGTATCGGTGCTGGTAAATCACGGCAACAGCAAAAACGGCATTTAAATCCTTCATTTACACTAGCCCAGCAGTGCAGAGATCTCAGCTGTGCTACCGACCATAAGGGCACCTTCACACAGACATGATTGGCTGTGTCTGAGGGTGGGAATGCTGAAGGGATTCCTCATCACTCCCGCAATCGTGACCTCTGCTGGCCGCTCGAGGCGAACAATGCATCTTAATCTGGTCCCACTGTGGTTTACAAAATGTTAAATAAATCCTCCACAAGGGGGGTTTACATACAAGTTTATTCAATTTATTTTTTTCCCCTGCAACCCCCTGCTGTAAATGCTCCTGATCCCTGTATGAGCCCCCTGATACGGGTAAAAAATAAGAGGTTGGTTACTGGTCATGTTTCAAAAGAGGTGCATGTTAGGTACAGCCCTTCTTGGCAAGGGTCAGGGGTCTAAAGCACTGGACTGGCACCCTGTACCTAACTTGCGCCCAGTGTGACGTGTTTGTATTATTACTACAGTACGTAAGCATCAGTGAGAGAGGCACTGATCATGTGTCCACATACTTTTGGCCATATAGTGTGTGTGTGAGATTCAATCATTCAAAATGTATGTAAACGTTTGACTGCAAACTAGATAAATCTCCAAACAGAACAACATGTTAGGGAAGGCCCACAGCTCACCAGAACAGAGGCCAATCACATTCCGTTCATTACAGGATAACTAACCATTCAGAAAACTACAGAGGTGTGTGTGTGTGTGTGTGTGTGTGTGTGTGTGTGTGTGTGTGTGTGTGCGCTGTGTTTTTCTCTGACCTGGTACATGGGGATGGCATGAGCCGCCACGAACTTGCCTCCGTAAATCAGACCATCGGTCCAGCGGACCTGCACCACGTCGCCCTCCGCAGGAGGTCCCAGCCGCGCACAGTCTCTGTTCTACAACATCAAGACAGAAAGACAAAAATAAAACCTCACGATCCGAAACGTCATCGCACATCGTTCGCCGTCTGAGGTCGGGGTGCGGCGTACCTCGATGTCCTCGGGGAAGAGATTGTCGCTGAACGAGCCGTCGTCGAAGACGACCTCGTAGAAGGTGGCTTTGGTCAGCTCCACCACCTCACACTGGTAGTAGCGGTTGTTTTTGTGCTTGCAGATGACCTTCTGCCCCGCCGCCAGCTCCCTCAGAGACGCCTTGTTACGCTGGAGGACAAAACAAAGCCAGAAACATCGGGGTCAGCTCGCCGAGCGTGTACGTTATCCCCTAAATCATGTCACGAAACCAGAACTATGACCTTAATGCACGATACGGCCAAAAGTATTTGGACACCTGTTCGTGAGCTTGTTGGACGTCCCATTAAAATAGCGTGCTTCTCAGAAGACTCACAAGGCTTGGAAGCATGTCTGTGGGAATTTGTTAAAACACGACAGCATCAGTATGGCCGGGCACTGACTGATCAGTTGATGTTCCGGATCATCCCAGGGCTGTTGAGTGGGCCGAGGTCAGGGCTCTGTGCAGGACGCTGAAGTTCTTTCATGCTGGAACAGAAAAGGGCCTTCCCTAAACTGTTTCTGCAAAGTCTAAGCATGTAATTTCCTTTAAATAACTGATTTATTACACCTGTTAGTAATTGTCGCGTCTGAAACACATGAATTCCATTATCGCAATACTTTTGTCTATATAGTGTAGTGTATGGGACAGTCCTGTCCTGTGGTTTGCTTGTTTTGGTGGCCGTTAAACATCTTTGGGTTGAACTGGAATGGCGACTGTGAGACAGGCCTTACTAATGCGTTTCTAACCGAATCTCTCAGACACGTTTACATTTACGACATTAGCAGACGCCTTTATATGAAGCGGCTTATGTCTGTGACTGAATTTTAGAAAGGGTTGTGGGCATTGCTCAGGGGTCCAACGGTAACACGGTGGCAGTGGTGGGGCTTACACCGCTGCTCTACACGGACTCACTTGAGAAGAGCGAATGCTGTTACAGCTGTGAGGGGAGCCGTTACGCTCAGGTGTCCACATACACATGATTTACTCGCTAATGCATCAGAAGACGAAATCTAATCTGACGTAGGAATCATTTCCGTGACGCCGTCGGGGGGGGTACCTCGCCGTGCGTCCCTCCTTTGTGCCTCCAGCAGGTGAAGAAAACCACGAAGGGCCAGTCGTCCGGGTGCATCTGCACGCCCGCAGCCTGGGCGCACGTGGGGTGGAAGGAAGAGGGGCAGCGCCCGTGCGAGCACTGAACGCAGCAACCTGAAGCCTTCTTAACCAGTTTTCGGCAGTACTGGCACTTCTACACACACACACACACACACACACACACACACACACACACACACACACACACACACACACACACACACCACATTTCCTGTCAGACTGCATGCTCTTTACTTTCACTCTCAGTCATGGTTACATAGCACGCTCTAAATTTACATTACTAACACATTTTTACATGGTTACACGGCTAGTTTATTTTTATTTACTTTCAATCTCATTTAGACTAGGCTGTGTTTGTAAAACAGTGGTTCTCAACCTTTATTTCCTCCCCCTGACACAGGTTATGATATTGTTCTTAAGCTTTTTCCTTGCTCATGGGAAATCTGATGAAGGTATCTTGATATTTTCAGATTTTGGTTGATGTGGGTTTATTTCCTCAGCTTCCTCACCTGGGTCTGCTTCAGCAAGATCTGCATCAACAGCTCGCCGCCCGTTGACCTTTGCGCTCTTAAGGCAGTCATATCAAATATTCGTCCATTCTTAAAGACCCGACCCAACCCAAAATAGATCTACATGGCATCATGCAAAAGGACCCCAGTCTAATACCCCCTAGTGGGCAGGATCCCCCCCCCCCGTGTTAAGAACCACCGTTACAAAAGCGGCTACTTCACATCATTCAAATAAGAACATCTCCCGGGCTCGGGTGCAGCACACGTACCAGTTTAAATCTCTGCAGAGGTATCGCACTGAGATCCACCGGCCTGCGCTCAACAATGTTCACGAAGCGAGCTTCAGCCACCGCTACTGCACACAACACATGCACCCACCTGCAAACACACACACACACAAATCAGAAACATGCAAACTTCATCGCTATAACCACCCCCCATCTCCCAAATCTTTAATATGAATTAAAACCACCAGAGTCTAAGCTTGTCAAACCCCAAACCTCAAGCCTGTAACACAGTTACAGAATTCGAATGAGGATAATCAAATAATAATCTAGGGTACATGGAACATCTTTATTACTCATATATACATCTACAGATGTGCAGTTTGTTAGTTTGATTCCTAACGCCATGTCAGTCGCTATGGCTATAGACCACTGAAGTCGTGTCGTCATTTTGTAGGCCATGCCATGTTGTTATGCCCATATTTGATAACCCGGGTCTAAGAGAAATTTTGAATGGGGAAATATGAACAGAGATTTCGCAAATTGCCTCTCTCGCATCCTGTAGTCATAAAAAATGTTCCAGAGCTGTTAGGTTTTGTTTTATGGAGGTTCTTCTGTCTATTATCACTGGATCCTCTGAATTATGAAGTCGTTAAAGAGTCAAAATATGAATATCGCTGCATGTAAGCTAACGCTACTGCGCACTAAATTGACGTCACTAAACTGGAAGCCTCTTAATTTCTTTTTTTTTCTTTTATAAGCCTCTTAAATAACCGCACGAAGCAGCGCGATTCACCAGAGTAACAGCGCCGTGATATTCACAAGTTTTGGTTGATATTTTGTTAGGTAGCTACATTAAAGTAGAAAGCGAGGACGGTCGGGTGTTACGCCTTCGGTTGTACTCAACAAAAGCGAGCCGCTCGTTCCGTCGATTTGACTGGTGTAGTTCAGTGACGTCTAATTAATGCGCAGTAGTGTTAGCTTTATTAGTGCAGCATTATTAGTATTACGACCCTTTAAAAACCTCGTAATTCAGAGGATCCGGTGATGTACAGGAGAAAAATGTACACAGGACAAAACGTGCAGGGTTCTGAACATGTTTATTCAGCACAGGATGCGTTAGAGTCGATTTTTTGAAAACCCCGTTCATTTTTCCCCATAGGAGATCTGACTTACACCCGGGTCTCCAAATATGGGCATAACGAGGACTACAGAATGACGCACGACTTCAGTGGTCTATGGAGATTGACTTTTACTTCCCATAAGTCTCATCTTCTGCTCAGCACAGTCACCTCGCGTTTCTACTAAAACCATCAGTGCGTCTCACTGATTTTTTAATAACAGGATAAGAAAATCTTTCCGAAATCTTTTCAACAGTTCAGAATTAGGCCGGCACCGTGGTGCCACTCGGCACCAGCCTGTGAGCAGCTCAGTCTGGGAAGGGGAAGTTTCATCCAAAAGCTGTCAGGTGGTGGATTGGCCTGCTCAATCATGCCATTATGTGCCTGTCTGTCTGTCTGTCTGTCTGTCTGTGTGTGTGTGTGTGTGTGTGTGTGTGTGTGTGTGTGTGTGTGTGTGTGTGTGTGTGTGTGTGTGTGTGTTGTGCTCACTTGTCGTTGTTGGCTCTCTGCAGCGCTCCTCCTCTTAAAGAACACAAACAGCAGTCCTGAGGAACAGAACCATCAAACAAACCCATTAGAGGAAACAAAAACCACTCACGGTAACTCAAACCAGCAGTCAGAACTCAACCTCGAGCCACGGTGCCTTTGTAACACTAACAGTCTCCACTCGCCTGATAGAGCCTTTTTTTTTTTTACAGGATGTTAAAACAAGTCCATGAGACACAGTGTCCATATTATTTTATTGGATGACAATAAATCTTATTTCTGTGGTTACTGAGACCTATTTGACTCTATACACGTCTCCATAATAGCTTTTAAGGTGTGTGTGTGTGTGTGTGCGTGTAGGATAAAGATCTGTATATTAAACAGTAAATATTTTAGCTCTTCTCCTCCTGATAATTAAATAATATGTAAAATTGTGCAAATATTCTTAAACCTCAGTTCTTTATCAGCCATCGCTGTTAAACACACAATAAACCCGGTTATGTCAATAGGCCGGGAGGGGTTCGAGCAACTCTACAATAAGCATAGCTATAGAGCACACAGAGAGCTGTCGACCTATCCAGTCGAACCAGTTTCTCATTTCCGAACCACCCAGTCTACCGTCAGCGCGGATTCATCTGCTGCCAACAGCGGTCAGTCTGACGAACCAACGTCTTGTTTATTCGATAATAAAATTCTGATCTGCTGACGCTCGTTATTCACGCACCCTGATGGTTCGATGCTCACTAATGTCAAAAATTCGACCCACCCAGTTATTTACCAAAAACACGAGGCTGATTAAGCAGAGGCAGAGACCGCTCCGAAAACTGATCGTCGGTGACTCTGCCATCAAGAATATAGGCAGCAGATCAATGCTAACATGCTGCCTCCCGAACGTGACCGTCTCGGAATTAAATGAGGAACTTCCCAACATCCTCTCCCAGCATGGAGCGATCGACCGAATTATTCTGCACGTGGGCAGAAGTGACATTCGCAGAGAGGAGTCAGAAATCTTAAAGAACAACTTCACTGAACTGTTTAATACACTTGAGAAGCTGACTGCTCAGAAGTTCATCAGTGGACCTCTCCCAACCCGAGGATCTAATATGTTTTCACGGCTACTCAACCTCAACACGTGGCTAAGCAGAACCTGCAGTCTGAAAGGTTTGGGTTATATTGACAATTTTAATTTATTCTGGGGGCGCAGAGAATTTTTTTACCCTGATGGCACCCACCTAAGCAAGACTGGAGTGAAGGCACTAAAGGTGCATCCTTACAATACGTGCATCCTCAACCCCCCCTCACCTGCTTTCAACCATGAAGGATCATCAAACATACAATCCCCATCACTGGAGAACACAGCTCAGGCTGAGTTCCTGACTCTTGACGAAAGCTATTACGACCTTCATCATCAGGCAGTGACACAGAAGTCAACAGCAGAGACATCACAGTCGTCATCCTCCACCTTCTCTCTCTCAACAACATCACCTCCACATATGGATTTCACAGAGAAAATGGAGAAGCTGGTGTGTGTTGGGACTAAATTCTCACACTCCATCTCAGCCAGTCCACAGGTTTCACCCAAAAAGTGCAGGGCACCCCTTCCCCCCTGTCCACAGCCTCCTCCCCGTTCTCTGAGGCCACTTCAGCACCATCAGCAGCAGCCTTGTACTTCATCTCCTCTGGCTGTACAGAGTTTAGAACGTTCAGCGAGTGCTACTGATAGCGGCTGCAGAATACAAAACAATGATAACTCGTTGTGATGTGTTCAGGGTCCTCGCTATAGCAGATATGATACTGACAACAGTCTGGAGAGTAAGCTTGGACCCAGTACGCCTGAAATGTTTTCTATTCCTGTGTTGATTAGAAATAGAAAGAATAGAACACATTCATCATATCAAGTCAACCAGTCTAACCTCTCACCTGTACCACGACAACCTCGGGCTGCCCCAGGGGCTCCTGTGGTTCCTTTAAAGCTAGCTCTGCTTAATATTAGATCTCTAGCCAATAAATCATTTTTAGTGAATGACATAATGACATGTTATTTTTAACCTTTTATAAACCTCCAAGATACTCTGCACATTTTATAGATGAATTTGCTGAACTACTGTCAGTTATCTCCACTGAGTACAGCTTCTTCATCATAACTGGGGATTTTAACATCCACTTAGATAATAACAAGGACAATAACACCAAAGAACTTTTTGGACTTTTTGACACGTTTGGTCTATTGCAACATGTGAAAGGGCCTACACATACTCGAGGGCACACTCTGGATCTAGTTATTTCTAAAGGTCTTAACATTTCTTCTGTTATGGTCAAGGACTTGGCCCTCTCTGATCATTTTTGTGTCTTCTTTGAAATGCTGATCACTCCAGATGCTCAAACTAGCTCTGTTTCTGTTAAGAAAAGGTGCATAAATGAAAGCACTAGTTCACTATGGACTCAGGTCAGCTAGTTGAGCCCAGAGTCCAAACTAAACACGGTGAAGCAGCATTTAGCTGTTGGGCTGCATATAACTGGAGCAGACTGCCAGGAGATATTAGATGTTCCTCAAATGTAGAAATGTTTAAATCCAGGTTAAAAACTTTTCTTTTTTCTTGTGCCTATGATTGAGTTCAAAATTTTTGCTATTAATTTCATATTCCCTAAATTGTAGGGTATATTTTACTATATTTTCTTTTAGTTTTTCATGTTCTTAATTGTTTTATCTCTCTTGTTTGAATTTCATGTTGTCTTAATTGTAACTAAATGTTTGCAAGAAGTCTTTCTGAGGTTCTAGATCTCAGGAATGATTTAATGCTTTTAATTAATTTTTTTTCCTTATGTAAAGCACTTTGAATTGCCGATGTGTATGAAAGGTGCTATACAAATAAACTTGCCTTGCCTAACCACCACAAAACAATCAGGTCGTGGAGAAACCTTAAAGGTTGCATAACATGTTTGTGTCTGAGGTGTGAGACGTCGGTTTTGCATCTGCAGGGCGTTCGGGCTCGTCCCTTCCTCAGAAGAGCTTCTGACTAAAATTTTAGGAGACGCTTTTATTTAACTGTGAACGATTACAATTCAAACAACTGAGAATTAAGAGCCTTGCTCTGGGGCCCGACAGCGACAATTTGATGGTGGAGGGACCTAACACGGCAACCTTTTGATTTCTGGTGCAGTACCTCGACCCTAAGCCAGGCGACCAAGTGTCTGAGGGTTTCTCCTCACTGCCGCTGGACCGGGCGCTGGCATGAGGAAGGGGCGTGGCCAAGTCACGCGAGCGACAAAAGGGGAACGAAAGCATGTTGTTGGTTTTTTTTTACCTGATCAAAAGCGTTCGCCTCGCATCGTGAGCAACTCCAACCCTCCGAGCTGCTCTCCAGAGGCACTCCATAACAACCTGAGAACAAAGGACACACTTTAAATTAAAAAAAGTGCTATTCCTACATTTTGCCTTTGATCTCTTAAGCTAGTCATATCCAATTCCCCAGGTGTATCTCTACACTGACCGAGGAGGGCCGTACTTAACACACGCCCCCTGAGACACACGTGTAGTAGCCAACCGCTTCTTTTCACTTGCGTGTACCACGCACGGAGAGTCACAGTGACTCGACCAGCCAGCAGAGGGCGCGATTACAGCAGTAATGAGGAATCCCGTCGACCCGCCCTCCCGACAGATACAGCCAATCGGATTGTAGGATACAGTGTAGGATTCGAAATCAGCCGGGTTAACAGTTTTAAACACCATATCGACACCTACAGGATGGATGTGGTGGTGTATTGGCGGCTTAACAGGAGGCAACCAATAGTTTAGGGAAGACCCTCCCCTGTTGCAGCATGCACAACAGCGAGATTGGTGTGCTCGTCCAACATACAAAAGCTATCAGGACTGAATAGGCACAAGTTCCCACAGACACACTCTTTTCAGACACACATTTAAGTGAAGGACGTTCTCCATACTAATGCCCAGTCATTAATCTAGCATGGCACACATCCACTTGATGCAAACTGTAGAGTCAAAACACAGGGGCACACACCCAGGCCCGAATGTCTCAGATTGGGGGTCCAGCTGGTCTTCGGTCCAGAACTTTGGTGTGTAAGTGGGTAGCGTACTTACTGGTGTGAACACGGACACAGCACACGGAGCAGCTGATCAGGGGACTCGTCCCGTCCTCACACAGCTGCGGAGTCGAAAACTGTCCGTCCGAACTCCCGGTAAAGCACATCTCAGGGATCAGGGGCGTGGTCCTCTGGGCGGGGTCAGGGGTAGCCGCGGGATTTCCCTGATTTAACGTGTTCAGCTCGTTCTGTAAGAAATCAAAGGTGGATGTTAGCGCACACGGTCCATGCGGATCTTGTACCTGAATATCCAGCACGTCTGTGGTCTTTTCAGCTACGACAACAGTCATATCGAAGTATGTCTGTGGGGATTTGTGCCTGTTCAGTCAAAAGATGGCAGCGTTTGTATGGCTGAGCCTCAAGTGACGTTCTGATTCGTTCCAAAGCTTGACCTCAACCTCATAGCACACCGTATAAATCAGCTCCTGACCTTACAGATGCTTGTTTTGACTGAACGTGCACGATCTTTCCCAGACCGTTTGCTTCCCGAGGCCGGAGCAGGTGTTCATCAATGCCCACGGTTTTGAAACGAGATATGAACCAAGCTGTGCGCCCTCAGGATTATTATACAGCCGGAGATCGCGAGTAACGAGCTCGGTGGGTTGGTAACGAGTGGCACCGCTATGGTACCCGTACCTGTTCATACATGTGCACCAGGCTGCACACGGCGCAGTAGGGAGGCTGGAGGCCCATCCGCCGATTGTACTCCCGCTCCACTTTGAAGATGCACGGCCTGCTCTGCCAGAGAGGATCGAGTAATCGGGCCCAGGGGTCCGACTCCTGAGAGTTCACGGCCGGCTCCACCAACTCTTGCAGCTCTGCAACACACACACACACACACACACACACACACACACCTTAATATTCAGTACATGACAGAAACTATTCCAACCCCCGATTAATCCATTCACATCTCGCTAACATGGCACATTAAAGACAGGGTGAAGGTGCCAGAGTGGAGGTGAGGTCTGACGCTCTAGTCCACCGCCAACCTGGTCAGCCTGTCTACAGACAGGGCAGGACGGTAGGTCACCTCATACCGACTGTGTAGAATTCAGAGGTGAATCCTGGAATTGCTCTGAAATCACCTTGGCATCACTAGGGGGGGTCCAACATTAATCTGGAGTATGTTTTAACTCCATGTCCTGTTTGCCACCCACCCAGCTGGCACAAGTGGCTGTGCATAAGGAAGGGAGGTTGAAAGGGTTGCTGGCGGGCTGAGGCACCTGCACTAGTGATGGCTGACGAACAGAGATGCAGACGGTGTGATAGTCCAGAACCAGCAGTGAAAAGGGGAATTGGCTATGATCACACACACACACAATATCCAGAGAGTATGGGATAGAACTGAACCTTCATTGCTGGAGCTGTCTCTCAGTAGAGGATGGAGATGAGGGAGGTTGCTGAGAGGCTGCAGCTTCCTCTTCATGCTCTGGTTCTCTTTCTCACTCTCTCGCTCCTGCTAAAGAAGAAAATCTATTAATTATTATTATTATTTATTGTTGCTGATATTATTATTAGTTATTATAGTTATAGTTATTGTGGTTAATATTGTTAATACTATTATTATTGTTGTTGTTTGTTGGTTTATTAGGATTGTAACGTCATGTTTTACACTGTGGTTCCATTCATGACAGGAACGGTAGTTACTCATTACACAAGATTCATCAGTTCACAAGTTTAATATCAAACACAGTCTTGGACAATTATATCTCCAGTTCACCTCACTTGCACGTCTTTGGACTGTGGGAGGAAACCGGAGCACCCGGAGGAAACCCACGCAGACACGGGGAGAACATGCAAACTCCACACAGAAAGGACCCGGACCGCTCCGCCTGGGGATCCCAGGACCTTCTTGCTGTGAGGCGACAGTGCTACCCACCTAGCCACCGTGCCGCCCCGTTATTGTTTGTATTATTATTAGTTGTTAAGTTCATCATTATTAATGTTATTAATGTTATTAATATTATTATTAATATCATTACTTTTATTGTTGTTTTTATTGTATTATAAATGTCAATACCATTGTTGTTGATTTAATTATTATTATTTTTGAGTTATTATTATTAATATTATTGTTATTAGTGTTATAATTATTATCAGTATTATTGTTGCCATAGTTGTTATTATAATTGTTGATATTATTAGTATTATTATTACTGCTAATATTATTACTATTGTTGTTATAGTTAGTATGATTAGTTATTATTATTAGTATTATTATTATTATACCTGCCTGTACGGCTTTCTATTTCCCAAAAACTAACCAAAAACAAACCCACCTTCTGCAATCAGCCTCTAAACATAACATTAATCCTACAGGCCGGCATTATTAATTTTGTAATTGTACTTAACAGCGCCACCAAGTGTTCAAACTAATAAAACCTTTATAAACGGACCACTGGAGCAAATAATAAGATTTTAGTTTAAGTGGCTACATATAAAACGGTAGTTCTGTGGTTAAAGTACTGGACTAGTGATCGGAAGGCTGCCAGGTCGATCCCCACTACTGCCAAGTTGCCACTGTTGGACCCCTGAGTAAAGCCCTTATGCCTCATGACTGCTTGCTGGTACACGGTCGAACACTGGGCATCATTCTGGTTCACAAACCTGGATTGGCACTGTTTTACGCCGGACGCCCTTCCTGACGTAACCCTCCTTATTTTTCGGGCTTGGGACCGGCCCTGAGAGCACACTGACTAGTACACCTTGTATCTGTGTTTCCTAGGGGAACCGGACCCACCGAGACCGCATGTCACGCTTGCGGCATCCGATTTACTGACCTCGCTGGGCATCAGGTCGGACGCAGGATCGGACACCGGGTCAGATTTCTCGTGGTCCTTGATGGCGTTCGGCTTGGATTCCGCCATCTTCGCGGCGTAGGTGTGGACCTGCAGAGCGTCCGAAGGGCTCAGCGTCCTGTGGAAGAGCAGACTGGCCACCCCGGGCTTGCTGGGGCTCCTGCTCAGAGCAGACAGAGACTGGGGTGCCATGGGGATCGTGGCGATGGACAGCTGGCATTTCTTCAGCACCCGAGGCCATGCTACTGAGGGCACCGAGATTCCAGAGGGATGTTCGGCTTTCACAGAACCGACGTGCGCCATCGGGAACAGAGACGCCCGCTCGCCGGATTCTGAAACACAATGAAGCATTCTGAGACCTGGCATGGATCAACGGTGCCCAGTGTGATGTGTAATTTGGCCAGATTGAATCATCACGCTGCCGTAGAACCATTAATTCTGAGGTACGTACTGGTATTTTCCCTGCTCCGCTCGGCCTGTGGTGAGAGCCGCCCCTTCTTGCCGTATTCGGCCGGTAGGACGTCGTCGGGCACCTCCAAACACACGCGGTGCCTCTTGGTGCCGATCCTCTGTTTAGCCACGCTAAAATACAAAATAATACACTCTTAAACTGAATCTGTGAGACTACATGACCAAAAGTATGTGGACACCCGACTATAAGCTGGTCATACATCCCATCCCCACCTAAACTCGTATAGTGAACCAAAACATGCACACATGAAAAGAGAGACCAACAGAACAAAGGAGCATTTTCGGGAGGGGGCATCACCTCTTCCTGTGCGCGTCGTCGTTCGTGCTCTGTGTGCAGAGATCCTTGCGGCTCAGGTCTCCTCTCTCGCCCCCCGTGAACTCGGCCGCCTCGGGGGTGGGTTTGGCGTGGTCGATGGGCGCGTTGTCCTTCCCGGCCAGCCACAACTCGTAGCGCTCGGGCTGGAACTTCTTCACGAACACGTCCATGGAGATCTTCACCATGTCCTTACGACACGAACACTGAGGGAGGAGAAACAGGCCCGACGTTAGATTCCGTACTCCACCGGGAGGCGGATTCGGGTATCTGGGGCGACGTGGAACCGATCTCACCAGGATGGCCTGCTTCCCGTAGTCGATCCATCGTTTCGTGGCGAAGTTGGTGGACTCGGCGCAGTTGAAGCCGTGGTTGAAGCCGGCGTGGTAGCCGTACGGGAACGTGATCATGAACTCGCCGGCCTCCTGGGTGATCTGAAACGACAGAGAGCGCCGTTCAGTCCTCGGTTCGTTTCAATCCGAGATCAAAATAAAAACCCGCCGCTTCTGTACGTCTGAGACGCACCTTTTCGAACGGGATGCCGTATTTCTTCAGGATGGACGGCGAGATTAAAGTCATCTTGTGTCTGAGGAACGCTTCACAGTTCTGAGAGCTACCAGGAAAAAATCCTGCAGAGAAACCAAACCGGTCAGCAAATGTGTTATACAGATTATATATATTATACTGTATATATGTTTTTGCCTGTGTACCTTTGGCTAGGCGCTCCAGTCGTTTCCCGTGCTCTGGAGGCACCACGTACCTGTCAGATCAACAGAATTAGCATTAGTACGACAACGTTTCACCACGTTTCTTTCTTCTTTCTCCTAAAATACTCGTTTACTAGTTTAAACTTTGTTTAAAGTAAAAAATTCTACCTATGACCAAACCGAAACCTCAAAGCACCACCATAACCCTTTAATAGTCTGCTCAACTATTGGTTTGAATGCTTGGGTACATTTCAGCCGTCCCATACAGGTATGACTGAGACGTACACTATACGGCCGAAGGGATTTCGACTCCTGACCATGAGCTTGTCAGATACCCCATATTAATATAAGAGCTTTTCTTCATCTCTTATAGATCTTGCTTTGTGCACAGGGGCACAGTCATGCTGGAACAGGAAAGGACCTTGCCTGAACTGTTGCTGCCAGGTTGGAAGCATGTAATTTCCTTATATGATTGATTTATTACACCTGTTAGTGACTGTCGTGGCTGAAACACATGAATTCATTGGAATTAATTAGAAGGGGCGTCCCAATACTTTTGTCCATATAGTGTATGTAGTATGTAATCTGGCCGGGGGTTATAGGATCTGTCATGTTTCAGAACATGAAGCAGTCGGGCAGTCGTACCAGGACTTGGGCTCCCCGAAATGCAGGTAATTGATGCTGTAGAGGTCCATGTCCTCGGTGTGCCAGGCGAACGTGGTCTTCCACATGCCGAAATAGAGGTAGGGCGTGTTCACTCCCTCGATGGTGATCCCGCTGTCGTGCTCCACCGTGTCCAGGATGGTGTTCAGGCGGCCCACGTTCCACTCGTCGATGCCCTGAGTCGGGAGTTACACGGTTATGTTAACGATGGTGCCACGAATTAACGGCATCATTGAGTGCACACTGATGAGCCAAAACATTAGGACCACACCTGTAGTTTATGTGCTGTGAATGCAGCAGATCTGACCAGCATAAAGACCTGAGGGACTTTGATCAGGACCAGATCGTTATGGCGAGACGACTGGGTTGAAGTACCTTTCAAAAAGCAGGGGGTGTCACATACAGCACCCACAAAAGTTTAAGGAGGGACGAGCCACCGACTGTAAGAGACTCAGCGATGCCAGACGACATGAAGGTCTACTGCGGATCAAACTGCGACGATTTTTAAACCTGGTCAAAATGCCCATGTTAACCCCCATCCAACATCAAAAACACCTACAAAGAGCACACAGGCATCAGAACTGGACATCAAAGCAATGGAAGAAGGTCCACTGGTCCGACCAGTCCTGTTTTCTATGGCACCAGGATGCATGAGATGTTCTAACATTTTATTAGGCGGGTGGTCCTAATGTTTTGGCTCATTGGTGTAACGATTTAATACTCGGCAGGACTTACAGGATCGTAGAGGGTACCGTTCACGTCTGCTCCATAGATGGGAGGGTTAAAGGTTAAGTTTTTCCAGTACTTCCGTTCCAGCTCTTCAAAATCATCGTATCGAGGGCTGCAGAACCTGAAGTGAAGAGAGACGAGAGATTCAGAAAACAGCACCAGAGTGAGGACAAATAAAGATCACAGAAAATCAGAGACTCACTTATCACTGTTGGCCGTTTTGCGGAATTCCCTCACGGTCATGGGCTTCTTCTGGATGTTGTACTGGGTGAAAAGACCCGACTGACCCGTCACCACCTGCTGAATGGGTGCTGGGATAACCAGGTCATCGATATTGTCATACGAAAGCCGGGGCTTCCACTCTTTTGGAGGAACGATCTGAAGGAATAAAACGAGCGAGGGTTACGAGAGGGTTACAATGAGGCAGCAAACCCGCTGAGCTCCGAGCTCGAAAACGGTCCACAATACCGTACTGACTGTACGAACGGTTTATTACCATGCAGTTTGGAATGAAAAGTACGTCACTGTAAAGCAGGAACACTCTGAGACGTGAGGAGATTAAAAAACAACAGAAAGTAGAACTTAATCGTGGCCGAGACGCCGTGACATACTGGCGCCCTGTCTGGGGCGTGTTACTGCACCGTGCCCGGTGATTCTGGGCAAACCGGACCCACGGCGACCCTGACCAGGACACAGTGGTGGTAAAACATGCGACAGATGAATCTTTTCCACAGTAATACCTCCCACATCTAACAGAATACGTACCTTGGCCAGGCCGGCCCTGTGCGCTCCCTGAGACTCTATATAAGCGATGTACCGACTGAAGTCCTTGAACTCCTCCATGGTGGGGTAAAACGTCATGATCCCCCTAAAGGAAGATCCATGCGTTTCAGACGCCATTCTGGCTGATCGGTCCTAAAAATGAGAGAGAAAACTCATCAGAACAACGTTTTAAATAGTGGATATGCTTACTGATTATTTTATAAACTACAGATTAACTTTGTGGATATACAATTACTGACTGTAGTCCATCTGTGCCTCATGTTTTGGTTGGTGGATCATTCTCAGCACTGCACTGACATTCTAACAACACTGTGATACTGGTGTGCTACTCTGGTACAAGTGTAGTAGTAGTAATAATAATAATAATAATAATACATTTAATTTGTAACGCACTTTACATTTGTGTACAAATCTCAAAGTGGCAAGTGTAGTAGGTGCAGCAGTGTTGGTGTTGCCGCTTTATTAGGACCATTCGGTTAACACGGTTAACACTGCTCACAGGTGGATAGTTAGAGGTATGATGTATGTCCGTCTTCCTCTGGCTTTATATTTGTGGTTAAAGCACTATTCTCTCAGCATTAACACCGAGGTGTTCACAAAATCCCACCAACACTGCTGCACCTGATACACTTACACACTTTCATATCATTACTAAGTTAGTATCTACAGGGGTCCCTTCTGAAAGCGTACACAGTATCTATGGAGTTGCTGAAAGCGTACAGAGCAACAGATGGGCTACAGTCAGTACTTGTTTACCCACAAGGTTCATCTGCACAGTATGTGCAGCTTATAAATGTAAGTATGATAGGTGTACCTAATAAAGTGCTCAGTTAGTGCATTATTTATTTAGGGCAGTTGTAGCATAGAGGTTAAAGTTCTGGACTAGTAATCGAAAGGTTGTTGGTTCAAGGCCCATCACTGCCAAATTGCCACTGTTGGGCCCTTGAGCGAGGCCCTTAACCCTCAATTGCTTAGACAGTGTACTCTCACAGTACTGTAAGTCGCTGTGGATAAAAAGAACCTGCTAAATGCCGAAAATGTAAATATGAGTGTAAAAAGTTTAGGAACCCCTAACGTACACACACGAACATAATAGAACACGCCCCGCTTTAACCCCGCCCCCTGACGTTTCTATGAACGCTGATTGGCTGGAGCCAGCGTCTCTTTAAAAAAAAGTGTTTTGGCTAACTAGGCTAATGCTAGCGGGGCCCGTACTCATCCCGGAACTAATGAAATCCACAACAAATCAAATGACATATTTAATATTGTATTAAAGTCGAACACTATAACTGTCTTAAATATGATGTATATACTACAATAAACACTTTGTATACAATCTAGCACTGCAAATGTGAGAGCGTAACGGCTAGCTCAGTGTGGCTAATGCTAGCTAGCCTAACTATGCACTGTCAACGACACACTAGATAATAAGTGGATATAAAGAACACGACTAATATCAGAGAGTGCGGTGTGAACTAAAACCAAATAAACTCACCGATAACGAAGAATAAAGCTCAGATTATTAGTGCTGTATGTGAGTTTAATGCGCTACACGAACACCGCACTGTACAAAGCTCGCAAACCCCATTAGACCCATTAGCCAAGTTGTGCGCATGCGCGCTCAGGGTTTGTTTACTACGACAGAACGCTACCGAGCGCCGCCAGCCAACCAATCAGAGCCAGGTTGCCAGATTGAGAGATATAACACAAAACGACGTTAGAATAAATTAATACATAATTAATTAAATATTTAATTCATGTATAAATAAACTAACCAATTAAAATAAGCAATGCGTAGTATTAATAGATAAATAATATAAAGAAATACATGTATTGATTAATTTAATTAAGTAAACAAATACAATATGAGCAGGGTGACAAAACTGAAAGATCGCATAATTATCACAAGCAAAGGAAACACATCATTTTCACCTACTGCTTCATCCTGGTCAGGGTTGCGGTGGTTGGAAGCAAAACACATGCACAAACGGAGGACACAGGACACGGTGGTACTTCAGTGGGACTGTAAACTGCTGTAATCCCTCATGTATTTGATAAAATCCTATAAAATCAGATCCTGTTGTCACTCGACAGCTTAATTTATATTAAACAACACTATACACAACAATTATATATATATATATAATTGTTGTGTATAGTGTTGTGTTCTTTATTAGCTAGTCCTGCAAAGCAAATAGAAGCTCCTGCATCTTTAGAAAAGTAAATGAGAATATAAAATTATATATTTATAATTTTTTTTTTTTAATTTTGCTAAATAGACACATTTTCTGTCAGCATACGGTGAGAGTTTATGGTTTTTCTCTAAAAGACCACTGTTTCATGTACTTAGTTAGCTTAAATGATATATTTATTATTTATATATGTTGCAGAATAGACACACTTCCTCTCAAGGTGACAGTTTATGTTTTTCCCTTTAAAACACCACCGTTTCATGTACCTGAACATATTATTTTGTGCTTTCACACCTCCAGACCTAAAATTCACATTAAGTCAGAGGTGTGAATTATAACAGATGAGAATCTTTTACCACAAGCTCGATATATTTAGTGAGATGCTGCTGCGGGTCCTGACTGGTTCATTCAAATGTGGGCTGAGGAGGGAAGGATGGAAATTCAGGGACACTCCTGAGATGAATGAGATTGTACAGGTTCCTGCTGCACCCAAGTGTTCCACTTCCTCCTAGTGCTTACTACAAATAAAATAGATAACAACACAGTGGGTATTCTCATTCATCTCAGGAGTGTCCCTGAATTTCCATTCTAACCCCCTCAGCCCACACATGTAAATGAACTGTTAAATATGTAAGAATTCAAAGTTCAGTATTGGGGACTGAATTTCCATTAAGTCGTCCTTTTTGGGGTCTGATGTTTCCCCATTTTGGGGTCTGATGTTCCCCCATTTTGGGGTCTGATGTCCTTCCTTTTGGGGTCTGATGTCCCCCATTTTGGGGTCTGATGTCCTTCCTTTTTGGGGGCTGATGTCCTCCATTTTGGGGTCTGATGTTCCTCTTTTTTGAGGTCTGATGTTCTTCTTGTTGGGGTCTGATCTCCTTTTTGGGGGCTGATGTTCTCCTTTTTGGGGTGTGATTTCCTTTTTGGGGTCTGATGTTCCACTTTTTGGGGTCTGATTTCCTTTCTGGGGACTGATGTTCCCCTTTTTGGAGGCTGATGTCTCCCATTTTGGGGTCTGATGTCCTTTTGGGTTTAAGTGGCCACCCTAAAGTAAAAGTAAACACCAAACCTGTCCTGACTGACCACATTTCTGATAAAACATCAACACTTAACACACAGAATGAAAACACGGACGCCTTCATTTCATACAAAAACTCCCCAAACAATTATTCTTTATTAACATGAAGCTTTTCCCCAACAATCGGAATTCCAGTTTTTCTTTATGAACAGATAGAAAACAGAGTGCGTATACAACAGATGTGAACCCTTACAGCACGAACCATTCACAAGGTAAAAAGAATTTGGGCCGTCGTGACGTGTGGTTATAATCAGGCCTCTGTGCTGTGCTTAATCAGAGAACACACACCCTCACACACTCTCGAGTGTGTGTGTTAAGGTTAATACAGTAGCTATTCATTCGTAGCATTAATACACAATCACACCCGGCAGTCCCTCTGTGGTGGCACGGCATGATGTCCCGAGAACGGTCGACGATAAATCCAGAGCTGTTTGTATATATTTATATATTATATGAATAATAATAATATTTATAATTTCTGTTATTTATATGCAGATAGATCTATATTTCTGTATAAAAAGGTCAGTTGTGGAGTGGTTAATACTGTACATAACCCAACAGAGATGAAGAGTCAGGATCAGGATCCAAACACTCTGAATTCTGCTCATTATTGTTAGTCAATTTGCTATAATTATATCCATTAGGCACGTGCTGATAATTACACACTATACTGTAATATTTATACATGCAGTGCATGAATACCTGTCCAGGATACGCTATAAGCTAATCCAATCGACTAGTATTAATACACAGCCTTTAGATATCAGATATTCTGCATCCAGGTGTACACAGGGCATCACGTTAAGGCATTACACACTCATTCACATGCACCTAAGGGGCAAATAGTGTAGCCAACCTATATACTGGCATGATTTTGGGTAACTGCACTATTCCACAGGTGCTAAGATGGCATTACTCTGGCGCCCTGCATGACTGATTATCTATTACACTCAAAGCTATTATTTATTTCTTGGCATGATGGCAGTTTTAACAACGCTGACATTCGTTGTCTGTTTTACTACAGATTTATCCCGGTCAGGGTCGCTGTGGGTCTAATTCAGTGGGCAGAAAGGCAAGAAACACCCCGGACATGTCGCTTGTCCGTCATAAGGCACAAACACGCACACACACTTAGGGCACTTTCTAGTAGCTCCAATTGGCCTGACTGCCTGTCTTTGGAATTGTAGGACGAAACCGGAGCACCCGAAGGAAAACCCATACACAAACATGGAGAACATAAGTGACAGTGCTACTCGCTGCACCACCATGCCACCCTTGCATTATTTAAGCTTTATTAATTACGTGTCATAATGGTAATTAAACCTGACGATTATTTTAACGAACGAATCCAGTCATTCATCTTGTGTGAGCTCAGATTATTTGAAGCGACCTACAACTGTCTAGATTTGATTCCGTCCCAGTTGTGAATAAACCGCCGAGGTGTGCGGGAACTCGAACTAGCAACCTTACGATTTCTAACCCACTATTTTTTTTCATAAAACTACTTACTGGCTTTAGTCGGATGGCAGTGGTTTCATCAGTCTACTACAAAGACAATTTAGAGCAACCGAATCACAGTTACAACCATAATATTCCTGTATTAGCATCGCAACATAAAGTGTAACATCAGCACGTGCCTACGTCCTTCTTCACGTCGTGTGATTAGCAGAGTTTGTTTTGTTTTCCCGGATTTGTTAAAAAATTCTACAAACAAAAATCAAATAAACGTTCCAGTTCACCCGAACCGATAAAAAATACACGTCAAGTAACGTAAAGAAAACGTGGTAATAATAATAACAATAATAACAATAATATAATAATATTGTAATGAAGTAAAACTGACAGCAGCGTTGAGAACAGCGGTTCTCGTGTATTAGTACGTGAGATGCGTGGAACGTCCCCCTTTGTGCTAAAATAACCTCTAAAAACGAGAGAAATCAAATAAAAACACACCTGGAATAAAGAGCCGTCAGGGCGTTAAGACGAAACGTTAAACAATTATTAAAAACTAAATAAAAGTGTCGTACTCAATTTTTATAATAACAGAACGATTAGAAAACGCTACCAGTAGCTTTCCGTGTGTGTAGAAGTCTGTAGATCAGCTGCTGTAGTGTGTAGTATAAATATCGAGTGTCGTGTGTGTGGGGCTGCGCCGGCCGGATGGACGCGCTGCGGTCCCGTCCACACGCTGGACTTCTCGTTCCCGGGATCCGGAGTCCAGCGCTGTTACGTTGCATAGTGGTCGAAGCTCCCCAGGTACTCGAGCGCCGCCCGGTAACACAGCTGGTACTGGTCCTGAGGGAGGGGAGGACGGCACTGGTTCAGTTCATACAGCAGAATTATCCAGTTTATACGTATATCCACACACACACACACATGGGGGATCTAAACAGCTTTAATGTGCATCAGTGTGAAGGGAAAGTGTGTGTGTGTGTGTGTGTGTACCTCGGTCTGAACCATGGCCGGTCTCTGAGTACGCAGTGTTTTAACTGTCTGGAACAGATCCACCACGCCCTCGTATCTCATCCTCTCCAAAACGATGCTGAGGGTGATAAACACGCCCGTCCTGCCCACGCCGGCACTACAGAGTCAAGCAATGACAGTAGTTAACACACACACACACACACACACACTGAGTTTACACAGTCCACAGGATTCAGCTTCATAAATGTGACCCCACAGTTGTCAACGAACGCACTGCAACCCTGACCAGGATTGACCAGTCAGCTATGGGTCTGGCTGAAAGACCTGAACTCAACATTTCATTAAGAGGTGTATAAAGTGACTGATATACTAAAAATGTCATTATATGCATTCAACTATGTGCCAACAGTTTGGGGAAGGTCCTTTCTTCATCCAGCATGAAGAACCGTGACCTCAACCCCACATCATGAACACATCTGAGATTAACCGGAACTCTGATCGCTAACCAGGCCTTCTCGTCCACCGTCACTACCTTATCTCACAACTGTTTTTGGGCACAAATTCCCATAGACGCACTCCAAAATCCTATAGAAAGTCGCCCTGTCAGAATAGTGGAGGCTTTTAATTCCAAACAAGCTTATAACAGGCCGTCCACAAACTTTTGAACCGCCTTCTGGATCGTCTGCCAATGTACAAAAGCGGGCGCACTTGTTAACCGCTAAAAAAACGCCGGACACCCACGAGGAGACGGCAAACGAACATGCTAAACTCCGCCGTACCTGCAGTGCACTGTGATCGGTCCGTCCTGGCCGAACTGCTCCTTGGTTTTGTGCACCTGGCCAATGAAGTCGATGAATCCCTCGCCCGTCTTGGGCACGCCCTGCTCCGGCCAATCGGTGAACTGGAACTGCCGGATGGTCCGCGACTGACCGTCCTGCGGGGGAACGAGAGAGTGGGGAGAGGGGGGTACTTGTTATTTTTGGATTTTGTGCTTTTATGTTGTGTTGGGAGGAGATGTCAAACACACACACACACACGTTAACACACACACACACGTTAACACACACACACACACACACAGAGAGCAGCTGGAGTGAAACACCAGGGAGTCTCTTCCATATGGCTGCTGTACTAACATGTGTTGAGTGTGTGTGTGTGTGTGTGTGTGTGTGTGTGTGTGTGTGATACTGAGCTCGCAGGCTCGTCACCACCAGCACCACCCTAAATATAACCCACGGATACCGCGCCAGCGAGAGAGGAACAGACGGGGGAGGAAAAAAAAGAAGAGACGGATGAGACAGGGATGAGAAAGCAGCAGAAAAACCCTATAAATACCCTTTCCCCACCAATCTAGTCGTATCCGATTCTCCAGCTGTATCTCCTCCACTGCTGCAGACCCCGTTCCTAAACGAGTAGGGACGTGTGTAGTCACCAACCACTTCTTTTCACCTTATAAAAGGATCACTGCCATGTACTGTCTCTGTGCAGTGCCACGACAGGCCAGCAGGGGTCGCAACTGCAGCAGTGATGAGAAATCAAACCAGCCATCGCGCCCACCCACAGACACAGCCAGTTGTAACCTAGTGGTTAAGGTACTGGACTAATAATCAAAAGATCGCTGGTTCAAGCCCCACATCTACTAGGTTGCCACTGTTGGGCCCCTGAGCAAGGCCCTTAACACTCAGTTGCTTAGACAATATATCGTCACAGTACTGTAGGTCGCTTTGGATAAAAGCATCTGGAGTAGTAATCAAAAGGTTGCTAGATCAAGCCCCACCACTGCCAGGTTGCCACTGTTGGGCCCCTGAGCAAGGCCCTTAACCTTCAACTGCTTAGACTGTATACTGTCACAGTACTGTAAGTCGCTTTGGATAAAAGTGTCCGCCGTTTTAGCCTAGCGGTTAAGGTACTGGACTAGTAATCGAAAGGTCGCTGGTTCAAGTCTCACCACTGCTAGGTTAGACTGTATACCGTCACAGAACTGTAAGTCGCTTTGGATAAAGGCGTCTCCTATATGCCTAAATATGTAAAAGTTAATGTGATGGGTGATGAGATACAGTTAGTCATTGTACTACGCTGGGCATCCGAAAGTTGATGGTTCAATTTGTCCCTTTTGGGCCCCTGAGCAAGGCCCTAACCTTCAATTTCTGGACTTGTATTCAATCATAACTGTAAACTGCTAAATGATCAGTGAGTGTATGTACCAGACGGGTGTTCCTAATAAAGTGCTCGGCGGGTGTAATTTTGGGTGCAAGATTTGCCCACACGACATAAAAAGGCGTGGCTGCGACCCTCAGACCGCTGGAGGAGAGAAACAAACAAAAGGAAGACGCGACGAACAAAACCGAGGCTACAAAGGAGACAGAGAAACACCGGAGCGGCGCACGCACCCTGGCGTCGGTGACTTTAAACTCCCGGAGGATGTACTGGGGCATGTTGTACTCAGCCATGGGGTCCACCACGAAATACTGGTAACGGGCGGAGCGCTCGGCCGGCCAGTACTGATGACACTTCTCCTGCACACAGAGACGACAGAGAGTTAAGTTAGTCAGTCGGGCAGCCAGGTGGCGCTGCAGAGACTCCGATGACCCGGACCGTTCTCTTACCCGTCCCATCTCGCGCAGTTTGGTCAGCATCACCACGATGGTGGAGTTGTGCTCCCACAGCATGCGCCAGAAGTCCTCCGTGGTCTCGGCCAGTGGACCCTGAGTGGCCACGTAGGCTTTCTGTTGTCTGGAACACAGAGAGAACTACGTCAGTTTCAAAGTTTATCATGACGGCTCGGGCCCCTCAGCAAGGCCCCTAACCTCAGTCGCATGCACTGTGTCTAATGGTAAGTCTTTAGGTGGAAATACAAGTGACAAATTAGCAGGTTCAAACAGACTATGTTTATTATATTAACATTAACATATTAACCTTTACATTAACATACAACACGTGGTCAAAAGTATGTGGACACCACTTCTTATTACTGGATTCTGGTGTGTTCTAGATGCCCAGAGTATGCTCATGGTCTGGTGTCCTCATACTTACTGGCTAAACTAATAAATGTAAACAAAAAGACGTCCATTTTTCCTCTGGTTCACGTGGTGGCACTGCTGGCAGAGTGGGTGTGGTCGATCCCGGGGGCCTGGGTTTGATCCCAGCCAAAACATTCTAAACAGACCGGGTACAATAAATCGCCTGCAGTAAAACTGGCGCCCTATGCGAGGTGCATTCCTGGTTCGCACCAGTGCCGGTGTCTTCAGGTGGCTCTGGTTTCACCGCAGCCCTGACCAGAAATATAAATACACCCTAAATATTCTATAGACTGATATATGAATCTAGGATGAATCGGAACGCACCCTCAAGCTGCGTGCTACCTGTTAACTAGAACTAAAGAAAGAGGAACGTGATACCACTAGGTGGCAGCAGTGCGTCAAGGACGATAGACAACACGAGCGCGTTTTTCTGTCTGCAGTTTCCACACACACACACTCACACACACTCACACATACACTCACACACACACACTCACACAAACACACACACACACACTCACACACAAACACACACACTCACACACACACACTCACACAAACACACACGTGTGCACGGAGCCACGGGTTAGCAACTAATGAAGCTGCTGCGGGCAGAGCAATAACGTGGAAGCTGGAGATTAAAGTCGGCTCAGGGTCTCGTTCTGACAAATGAAGCGACGGAGAGCAGAAAGGCGGCGCGGAGAGAGAGAAGGGCTGAGCGAGAGGGAGTGGAGGGGCGAGAGAGAGAGTGGAGGGCCGAGTGAGGGAGTGGAGGGGCGAGAGAGAGAGAGTGGAGGGGGAGCGAGAGAGTGGAGGGGCGAGAGAGAGTGGAGGGGCGAGATAGAGAGTGAAGGGGCGTGCGAGAGAGTGAGAGTGGAGGGCTGAGTGAGAGAGTGGAGGGGCAAGTAAAAGAGTGGAGGGGCGAGAGAGAGAGTGGAGGGGCGAGAGAGAGAGTGGAGGGGCGAGCGAGAGAGAGAGTGGAGGGGCGAGAGAGAGAGTGGAGGGCTGGGCGAGAGAGAGAGAGAGTGGAGGGGCGAGAGAGAGAGTGGAGGGCTGAGCGAGAGAGAGTGGAGGGGCGAGAGAGAGAGAGAGTGGAGGGGCGAGAGAGAGTGGAGGGGCAAGTAAAAGAGTGGAGGGGCGAGAGAGAGAGTGGAGGGGCGAGAGAGAGAGAGAGTGGAGGGGCGAGAGAGAGAGAGAGTGGAGGGCTGAGTGAGAGAGTGGAGGGGCAAGTAAAAGAGTGGAGGGGCGAGAGAGAGAGTGGAGGGGCGACAGAGAGAGAGAGTGGAGGGGCGAGAGAGAGAGTGGAGGGCTGAGCGAGAGAGAGAGTGGAGGGGCGAGAGAGAGAGAGAGTGGAGGGGCGAGAGAGAGAGTGGAGGGGCGAGAGAGAGAGTGGAGGGCTGAGAGAGAGAGAGTGGAGGGGCGAGAGAGAGAGAGAGTGGAGGGGCGAGAGAGAGAGTAGAGGGCTGAGTGAGAGAGAGAGTGGAGGGGCGAGAGAGAGAGAGAGTGGAGTGGTGAGTAAGCGAGAGAGTGGAGGGGCAAATGAGAGAGTGAAGGGGCGAGCGAGCGAGAGAGGAACCCGAGCTCCAAACCCCCCTGGTTAAAGCTGACAGGGACTCGGGGGCAGCAAGCACACGCTGAACTGGGTAACAGGAGAGGAGCGTGTTGCTCGGGGAGCCGCCAGCAGCGCCGCCATGAGCGTTTAATTAAACGGCGGATCGAGAAAGTCTCGACTTTCAGTAACGTGATACCCGCGCGCGGCCACCCGGAGAGAGCCGGCGTTTATTTACTGATTGTTTTATTGGAATGAATTCTATTACTGCCCCCTGCACTCCACTTTACTGTAGCATACACACACACACACACACACACCATACACACACATACACACACACACATACACACACATACACACGCCACACATACACACACACACGCCACACATACACACACATACACACCACACACACACACCACACATACACCACACACGCCACACATACACACACCACACACCACACATACACACACATATACACACACACATACACACACACACACACACACCCTATGTAGGATGCCCTATGCCCTATCTAAGGAACCCGATGGCCTTGTGGGTGTACACTAGAGCCAGTATACAATAATATTTGGAACATGTTGTCCAATTCTTTGGTGATACCAGTCATCTGGGCGCCCTCTAGTGGGCATGATCGGCAGTGCAGCAGACAAAATCGACCACTAGTCTGCTGGGTGGGAAAAGACGGGACTAAAAGTGGGCACAGTGTAAGAACCCTGGTTAGTATCCCAAGGCACCTGTATAGAGGTGGAGGAACGTGGAGATCAGCGCGTGACTCTCCGTGCACCGATCCACCAACGTACAGGCGAATAAGAAGGGAGGAGGGAGGGCGTGTCAGGAGAGTATACCCTCCTCGTATGCCATCGGGGTCTCCAGCAGAGGAAGGGGAACTGGCTATGACTAAACAGGGAGAAAATGATCATGATAAACAGTACAGGAACGCTGGGTTCTCTCCGAGCTCTACCTGTATCCGTCGATGCAGCTGGCGTTGATGTAGTCCGACCCCTCCACCCCTCTGATGGGCTGCAGGCAGACCCGCGTGGACTCGAAGGGCATGATGTTCACCAGGCGGTTCTTGAACTTGTTGCACGGCAGGTTGGCACTGATGAAGCGTGACGTGTGAGCTTTGGAGTTGGCGAGTCTCTGTGGGCAGAGCGGCGAGAGAAAGGGGGGTCAGGATTTTGTAACCAAGCACAACCGGATCAAAACCTACTGGGATTTGGGGTCTGGGTGGCAGTTTAATGCCAGGGTGTACCTGCCCTCTACCTGTCCTGTACCAATTGGAGCTGCTGCCACCCTCACCCCCCGACTGAAGGTGCCAATGCTGTCACCCACCCCCTCAGTCCCGTGTGGAGCTGATCACTTCAGAGAGCGACGCACTGCCATCCCTGCTCAGCCACCCCTCATGCAGGCATATCAACCGGACAGCAGAGGGCGCACTTAAACTCCAGAACTCAAAATCTCGGCACTGATCGGGCAGCGTGTTTTACCCCTGTGCCACCCCAGCGCCCACAGTGTGTTCCCGGTGTGGGTGGTGGAGCTTTATCCGCATCCACTCCGCAGGTTTAAATGCAGGAGAGCATGAAACGTCAATCTTTCGACAAGCACGGCCGCCTGCAGGGGGAACTCCCTACATATTCATCCGTAGGTCACTGCCGAGGGCACATACCAGCTGATTTTGGGCAATTTATTCGGATTTCTGTGGGCGGGCGTGATATTTTTTATTGGACGGATAAAAATTAAGAAGAAAATCTGATGAGAGGAACGAGATGTGCTACCGTCCGATGCCACCCTGATACACTAATCCAATCTGAAAAGGGTATGGGTACAAAAATGTACCATTAATTTCTGGACATGGGGTTGGGGTCAGGGAGGAGGGAGGCGGTTGGGAAGCGAGGTTGGGAAATTGATTGGTTGGACTGTAATAGAGGGTAAATGAAATACTGAACTGTGTGTGTGTGTGTGTGTGGGCAGGCTGGGTAAACAGGGGAGCGTAGGCGTGCCTGGCAGCGCCAAAGCACAGATGGGCAGCATGAAGTGAAACTCGGATCCGTTTGCACCAAATGCCACGTCGTTTTTACCACGATTACCGAATCCTCACCGGCACTTTTGTTTAACAGTGTGTGTGTGTGTGTGTGTGTGTGTGTGAGACCTTGAACTCCAGCTCTATGGCACTGACGGTGTCTCCGGGCGGCGGCTGGCTCAGTTTCTGGATGTGCGTGCCGAGGTTTCGGGCGGGGACCTCGGTGACGCCGCAGGTGGCGGCCTCCAGCAGCGCCTCGTGGATGAAGACGTACTGGTCCTCCGTCTGCACCATGTAGTTCCTCTGCGAGCGCATGCACGTCACGTGGCCGTAGATGTCCACCGTCTTCTCGTGCTTCATGCGCTCCAGCATGGCGTCGATCACGATCAGGCAGCCGGTGCGACCCACGCCGGCGCTGAGGGGGCAAACGGGCACACGTTAGAGCTCGTTAGAGATCACACTGATCACATTTACACACTGTATTATAATAAATGTAGCCATATCATCGTCACCTAGCTATAAAAAATACAAACGCAACTCCGGTGCCATAAATAGTTCCAAATCATTTTTTCCCGGCTGTGAAACGCGGCGCCTCTAACGCCAGATTAATACCGCGTGTCTGAATAGCGCCAGCCGCCGCATTAAGACGTTATTAGGCTGAAACCGGAGCGGCGGCGTACATAATGCCAGCTGACGCGCCCGTAAAGGTCAGCACTTCATCACGCCGCACTTCACTCACCTGCAGTGCACCACCATGGGCCCGGCGTCAGGAGGGTTACACGCTTTGACCCGGCGCAGGAAGGACAGGATGGGGGTGGGGTACTCGGGCACGCCGTGATCCGGCCACGCCATGAACTGTAACTGTCTCACCTCTCGCTTCTCACTGGAGCCGTTCTGTCAGGAGAGAGAGAAAAGGATGTTCACAGACGTGCGCCGCGTCCTAAATCACCTCAATCATGCAAAGCTGTAGGGGAGGGGGTCAAGGCCCTTCCCCAATGTATTTATTTGTACACTATACATAGAAGAAATATTATCTTCTTTTAGGAAACCAAAATGTGCCAGTACCAACAGATAGACAGATAGATAGATATAGACAGACATATAGACAGACAGAAAGACAACCAAATAGATAGCCAGATAGATATACAGTACATACATACATACAGATAGATTGACAGGCAGACAGACAGAAAGACAGATAAATAGACAGACACATAGATATATAGACAGACAGATAGACTGACAGACAGATAGACAGACAGACAGATGGATAGATAGACAGATAGATCAATAGATAGACACAAAGACAGACAGACATGCAGATAGATAGATAGAAAGACAGACAGATAGACAGACAGATCCCGTGACTCCCGAACCGGAGCCTCGGTGTATTTTTACCTGATTTTAAACACCTGATAATAATAACGACCTGTAGGTGAAGATAGGGGGCGCCGTTGTTACCTTGTAAAGTGCGAACGTGCGCACGCTGTACGTGGCCAGTTCTACTGTGTCCAGCATGGTGACCTGGATCATCCCGTACGTTTCTGTCCCTCGAATCGGCCAGTACTGGTCACACTTCACCTGTTAGGAAGAGAAACACCAGTTTAGACAAAGGCACGCGCACACACACACCAGGCACGCGCACACACACACCGTGCACACACACACACACACACCGTGCACACACACACACACACCGTGCAGAACGGGACAGCGTGGTGAAGCAGAAGGCCGCGCCACCTGCTATAACAACACTCAAGGGCAAACTTCCTCTGAATCCAGGCCAACACACACCGAGAGAAAACACTGCAAGCTGAATCCTACCAGTGACCAAAAGTATTCGGACGTCTGACTAACTATGTTTCATGTTGAACTACGCCAGGACAGGAAGTTACTGCTTACACAAGATTCATCACACAGTCCTGGACAAGTTTGTATCTCCAGTTCACCACACTTGCACGTCATTGTACCGTGGGAGGAAGCCGGAGCTCCCGGAGGAAACCCACGCAGACGCGGGGAGAACATGCAAACTCCACACAGAAAGGACTCAAACCGCTCCACCTTGGAATGGAACCCAGGACCTTCTTGCTGTGAGGAGAGAGTGCTAGCCACCGAGCCACCCTCGTAAACCTAGTGAAAGCCTGGTGACCCGCCATGTTCCCTCTACCTACCTGATCTGCTCTTCAGTAGAGAGGATTCTAATCAGACCTGGAGCTCATAATCAGATTATTTAGACGCTCTACTTTTAGCTTACTAAGCTAACACAGTTAGCATCAGGACGTTCAAAATTACGCTAGCACGCCGGCTAACGTCTCCCTCCGTGTACCGAAAACGCTTCAACTGTCCCCGACGCCCCAATTTACAGATAAACCCACACTCGTATAATTACACCTTCATACAGATTACACATCAACCAGAATTTATTTACATGTGAAAGGAACTCCGTTGGTTGCTCCGCATTATATCCGTCCACCATGTTTGTAGATTTTGTGAGAAAAGTCGTGCCGCACGTCGGACGCTCCCTCGTTATTCAGTCAGATCATCACTCAGAATTAAGGCGCCTCATTAGGAGCATTTTAAGGGAGATAAGGATTTAGACACGCCCTCTTCTCGGGAGTGTAGGATGGTGTGTCAGCAGGTCAGCGGCGTGTATCTTAATAACATCAGTACAGAATATCAGGATCATTCCGAGCGACATTTAGCAGCAGCTCCGATCTCGGCGACATTAACGCGTGTAATAATCGGTCCCGTCCCGAACGGCTACACGTGCCAGATCTGACCTTCCGCCCGTCTTCTAAACCCGGAGCGTACGTCCCCGGGGGTGAGGAGCGCTCTACAGAACGGGCGCTGTCAGACGTGGCATTTCACTTCCTCTATAGTCACGCTAACTATCAGACGTACGCCGCGGCGCTGACATTTTCCCAGCAGGCTCTTTGTTTCGGTCATACACGCCGGTCTGTCCTTCTAGACATTTGGGCTACGCTTCAAACTCCAAACGACGTAGAGTTCGGACACGCCCGGTCGAATTTCCACGTGTGGTTGCTTTTCTATATGAAAATTGAATGCGCAGTGTTTGCGGCACATTTATCGTTTTTACATTTTATTTGACTGTCGGTGGCGTGGAGGGAACCTTGTGGCACCTGGTGCAGCATGGAATAATTCATTCAGCTACTCGAGCCACAACCCGAAAGCTCACCTATAAGGATGAAATTATGATAAATAAATAAATAAAACCTCCACCGGGAGCGGATTAACACTCAACAAGGTGCCGAGGTGCTCCTGCACGCCCCCTCTGTTGGTCATGTCAATGCAGGTAGGCATGATCCTGTAACCCCAACCCAAACCCATCTCCACGGCACATTAAATTATTAATAATTAAACAATGCTTAAACGCTGAGGTAAGGGACTCACCCGCGATTTCTCCTCCAGTCGGGTCATCATGACGATGGTGTTGGTCCTCTGCTCCCACACCATCCTCCAGAAATCAGAGAGAGTCTCGGGCAGAGGACCCTGCGTGGCGATGTAGGCGTTCTGCTTACGGTACCCGTCTATGTAGTTGGCGTTGGTGTAGTCGCTACCTGGAACGGCTGAAAGACGAGCGGACGGAGTTTAGAACTAAACGAGGCGTCTTTATTTTTCCACACGAATGTTCTTGAGAGGAACGCTTACCATCCACAGAGGTCAGGACCACCCGGGAGTGATCGTAGGCGATGACGTTAGCGTAGCGGTTCTTGGGCTTGTTCACCTCCATGTTGGAGTGCTCCCAGGTGAACTGCTGACCCGGATCGATGGACTAACACGAGAAAAACACAAACACAGGAACAGATCAGGAGGAACCCCACACAAAGAACCCAGCGTTTCTATAGCGACTCAAATATTATGAGATGGAGCGCTGGAGGGGGGCGAGTCCCCTGCTGGGGGTGTTAAAAAGCGCCGGGGCCTGAAAATGATGAACTATTTGAGGACACACCGGGTCCAAACTGCCCAACATCTACAACCGAGAACCTAAACTAATTACTACAGATCTGTTAGCATATACATCCGTCCATTCATTGGTCCATCGGCCAGTTCACTGGCTTATCTGCCCAGCTATTGGTCCATTGATTTGTCCATCGACCCATTCTTGGTTCCTCGCCCATTCGTCCATTTATTGATTAGTCCATCCCTTCCTTTTTTGGTCCATCCGTCCATTCTTTGCTCCACTCATCTATTCATTGGTCCATCTGCCAATTCACTGGTTCATCTGCTCAGTCATTGGTCCATTCATTGGTCCTTCCGTCCATTCATAGGCTATGGCGATATACACACACAGGAAGAGCTCAATGGGAACAAATCTTACCCATCTAGAACCTTCAAGACACGGTTCGGTTTGGCACACAGCTTCTACCAAACCATCCCACCCAGCACCTACCTTTGGGATGAATCGGAACTGATCCCCTTGATTGATGAAACATGACAGGGAAGTGGGGGTGCCATTTAATGCCCACGGTTCTGGAATGAGACGTCCAGCAAGCTCCTGGTTAGCTCCACTGGTCTTGATTTACATACTGTCACGGCGCAGTCGGCCTACAGGAGCTAGGCGGCGACGCCCCTCTGTGCTAATAATACGGCGCTGGAGAGGAGTGCCAATCACGTATAGAGACAGAGGAAGGATAACGAGCCCTTTAGGAGGCTCTTTCCTCGATCAATCCTCCGACTGGCAGCTCCGCATCAATAGGACGAAGAGACGCCGGCGTTACCGCGGGCGACGGCACAAAATCCCACCAAAGGTTAATTGCGGCCGATTCCATTAGCGGGACGTTTCTCGCGCAGGTGTATTCAGCGGGGACTCCGGCCACGCCCTCCGCTCCGGTGACACCGAGACGTATCGGCGCATCGATCCTCGACCGGACGCACCGGGCCCGCCGGCTCGCTCGATACCGTAACGGAGTGTGTTGTTATTCAGCATCGATCCGGCCGCTCAGGACACGCCGGCCCGTCCATCACCCCGTCCATCACCCCCGTCCATCACCACGTCCATCACCCCGTCCATCACCCCGTCCATCACCTGCGGCTAATTCAGGACCCGCATTCGCTTACCGGCACTCGCGCCTCCCATCGCCTCCACTTCAGAGAACAAAGTAAATAAACCGTACATCCGCTGTACTGTCAAATGTATGTGGACGCCCCGTCTAATGACTGAATTTGTGCGTTTTAGCCACGACAGATGTAATAAATCAGTTATAACAAGGGAATGATACGCTTCCAACTTGGCAGCAACAGTTTAGGGAAGGCCATCCCAGCTTTGGAACGAACCGGAATGCCAACTGAGGCTTTCTCGACCACCATCAGTGTGCAGCCATACTGACAGAATAGGCACAAATTCCCACAGACATACTCCAACTGTCAAAGATCACACTAGTCTAATACTTTAGGCCATATATATAACGTATTAACATTTCCATCCTGGTGAGGGTCGCAGTGGGACCGTCAGACCTCTGAAGTACCTGCATGATTTTACTTGCATTTTTACCACTGCTCTATTCTGGTCAGGGTCGCTGTGTGTCCTGGCAATTATATAAATCTGCAGAAAACAAGGATGTACCTTGAGTCCAGCCAGAGCGAGCTGTATGGAACATCCGTCGCCTATCTTAAAGCGAGACGTCCAGGGAGACGTGACGGTCAGACGACCACATACTTTTGGTCCTGTGCTTCGATGTGACGTGTTATAAACCAGGTTATGAACGGGATACGTCAGGGCGGAGTATTTATCCCGCCGTGAGACGTTCGGAGACGGTCGCCGTGGCGCTACGCGGCCTGTAAGCTGTCAGCGCTCCGCATGGGAACACCTGACACGCAGGCTTGTTAGCGCCGAGCCGCCGCGCTACCTGCTGTCAGCTAGTGATGCTGAACATGACAGGTCGCTCGGGTAGCACAGCGGCCTCGTACGCTAGTAGTGCACAACCGTACCCACCCGGGTTTGAGTCCCAGTGCCGCTACCAGCGAGTTTTAGAACAGCCAGCTCTGAAAGAGGTGAAGCCAGACGAGGAATTAAGGAATGGATCGTTCCCGCCGAGACGCTGACTCCAGCAGCCTGACAGTGTTGCTTCTGATTGGTCGATTTGAGTCGATGCCGCACACCATCATGTGTCTCGAATTCCTGGGTTTGATCCTCTCAGCTCGACGTCTCATAGAACATTATGGAAAATGACGCCCTCCGCTAGTACGGTGACCTTGGGTTTGATAGGGCTCCTACATCAAGATTTATATTATTATTATTATTATTATTATTAGGTATTGATCCGGGCGTAAATCTTTACCCGCGGTGCCACCGAGGTAAATGAAACGCCCGCACTGCGGTGTGATGGTGGTGCGTGAATGACTCATGGTTCGAACCCTGTGGTGCGGCTCTTGGCCCTCGCACCATCCACCGCCGCCGGACTTTTCTCCTGAACGCTTCCACTTCCTGGCATCGGCGAGGGCGTGAAACAACGCGGCGAGAGCGGCCGGCAGCGAATAGAGTCGGAGCGCCAACGGACGTGATGATCGCCATCTGTCCCCAGGAGGTGGCCTTCCCAAACAGGAGGCATGGACATCACTTCCTGCCAATGGAAACCTGCCCGCTGGAGCTGCAGCTACGCTAACTGCGCCGATTCATAAGGCTCGGTTATTCTGTACGGTTCATGTAGAACTACATACATACACACATCTAATCCTTATATACACACACGAGCCAGAACATTAGGACCACGCCCAAGGGTGCATGATGATGAGGATGCGCCTCACTCTTACCTCGTACTCCTGGGAGAACCTGAGGTTGTCGTTCGCTTTGAGCCGCTCGATGTGGTCAGCCAGATCAAACACAGGGATGGGCGGGTGCTCCCGCATTCCTGGAGAAGAAAGGAAAGAGGGTTTTGAGTGAGGTGAAGGACGACACGGATATCTGATTGGTCTAGAGGAACAGTAATAAATGATCATGTGGTCATGTGACATGTGCTGGGATGGGAGGTGAATGGACTGAACCGGCGTATACGTAAAAGTGGACGGAGCCAATATGGGGTAGCACCCTAAAATGCATCTTCTGACCCACTAATCGAAACCCGACTGCAATAAACTCCATGACTGATTCAGGCTCAGGAGTCCAGCAGGGGTGTTTCTTATTCCACTCCGACAAGACTGCTTCCTGAGGTTTGCAGCGACTGTTTTGGGGAAGGCCCTTTCCTGTTCCAGCTCAAAGCGAGGTCCGTGATGGCATCAGAGCCTGTCCTAACCTGGGTTCTTTTGGCTGAACAGGCACAAGTTCCAGAGGACACACTCCAAAAGCTTTGGGAAAGCCTTTTTAGAAGAGCGTATGCTGGGGCAACCCAATATTAACGCCTATTAAAGCTCAGGCGTCCATATACTTTTGGTCATATAGCATAATTCTGATCATTTTACATGGACAAAAGTATGTGGACGCCCCTTCTAATTATAACATTTGTGTTTCAGCCACAGCAGTCACTAACAGGTGTAATAAATCAGTTATATAAAGGAAATAATAGTATCCAACTTGGCAGAAATAGTTTAGGGAAGGACCGTTCTTGTTCCATCAGACTCCAGTGTCCTGCACAGAGTCCTTTCCAACAGCTCTGGGATGAATCGGAACATCAACTGAGGCTTTCACGTGTCTATTATTCGATTTCAATCTTGGCCCCCGGACCCCACCCCTTCCCGCCGATCACCAGGTACCAGGCACGACGCCGCTCTCAGTATGAGTATCGCTAACCACGTTTAATACGCGGCCGTTTTTTCCGCCGTTTCCCTCGTCCGCGGTTACGAGATGATTTATGTCTAATCTTCTCGGTGCTTTCGGATCTGGCAGGTCCGGGGCGCTTAATTAGATCTGGGATCGTTCACCACTCAGCTCACGTTCCTTACAGAGGGGAAGCGGGGGTCTGGGGAGGAGACGAGGGGCCCGGATTTAATAAGGGGGTGAGAATTACGGCACGGCACGGCACGGCGCGGCTACACGCGGCACAGGTATGCGTATGAATTAGAAAGCGTTTGGGACACGACCCTGAAGTGTACCGTGACTGGGTTAATAATTTCCCCCGTATATTTCGGGGTTCCTGACACAACCCTCCTGTTTCTATCCGGGTTTGGGACATGCACTGAGAGCGCACCCACAATGCCAAGTGCGCCTCCCAGTGGCTAGGCTGTTTCAGCCGTCTCCCTTCCTCAGAAATTAGCCAATCATATCCATGCAGAGGCAGGACCGGATGATAGCACTGCTGAGATCCTTCAGCCTCCAGTTTTGGACATATCCCAAGCTTCCACCAATCTACAATACTTACAGGAACAAGTTCAACGCTACACTCTCTGTATTCTTGGATTTTCTGTGTCGTTACATCAAACAGACACCAGGAGTCGCTGTTGCAGCAACTAATAAACGTTTGTTGGTTTCCTGACCAGACTGGAATTAAAATCCTCATTACAAATACGTTCAAACCCCCCCACAAATCTCTGTACGTGAATGTAAACCGTAATCGTCCTGAACGTTCTACTCGCCGCTGCTGATGAAAAGCAGGCGTCCCCCCGTTCTGCACTAATTAAAGACTTAAACGAGCTTGTGGTGTGACGAGGAAACAAAAATATTCTCGTTTCACTAATTAAGAATAAGCTGCAGCATTCGCACAATCGTTATCGCCGTTAAGAGAGAGAAATAAAGTGCTTTAGAAAAGAAATAAAGCACAATTAGAGTCAGTAAAGCTGCAGCGCCAAGGAAGATTAAAGTCCATAGATAATCATAACAAGAGAGAGAGAGAGAGAGAGAGAGAGAGAGAACGAGAGAATAAAAGAAAAGAATGAGAGAATTACAGGAGAATAAATGTATTAATGTAATAAATGTATTAATTACATATAAAAAATAAATACAATAATTAACAAATATAATAAATATAGAAAATAAATAAAATGTAGTAAATATTAATAAAATAAATATGACTACAAAAGATAAATAAATAACAAATAAAATAAATATAATAAAAAAAATATACTTTATATTTATTGAATTTATTATAGTTTTATATTAGTACTGTATATTTATTTTATGTATTATGGATTTTTTTATTTATTATATTTATTTTATTTATTATAGTTTTATATATATTTTATATAGAATGGGTGGAGCAGGTGGAGTGATGCATTCTGGGTATTATTACCTGGAGTTTGGTAGTTGATCCTCCTCATCTCGACGGGATCGGAGGCGTTAGCCAGCAGCGAGTCCTTCACCCCGCTCAGGTGGTCGTCTTTGGGCAGTGGGGACGCTCGTTTCCTGTGGGACAGGAAGTGATGACATGGTTAGCATGAGATAACTCTGTTAGCATAAGAACAGCTGAACGTGGGCGTTAGCAAATAAAACCAATTAGCAGCGGATTAGAAGAACGGACGCATTAGCTTAACGAAAACGCATTAAAGTCTCTCGTGGGTTCAGGAAGTTCTCTGAGGTTTCAGACGCTCATACACATTAGCTCTCTCGCTAAACGCCGCGGCTCCGCTGCGTCCTGTTAGCGAGGAAAACAAGCTGCGTGGGTAATTAGCACATTAAGGGTGGACGCCACAACACGGGCTAATTACGCCACATCAACTCTCGCACCTGCGCGGCTCCACGTTACACCGCGGTACCTAACTATAGCGCCGACAGAAGCTAACACGCTAACAGGCGCTAACATGATGACACAACGCAGATGGGAGGAAAACATACAAACAATAAACAAACAAAAAATAAATGAGAAAAAACGTGAGTGAAAATACAAATAATAAATATAAAATAAAAATATAATAAATACAAAATAAATATTTTTAAAAATGTAATAAATATAAAAATTATGACAAATATAAAATAATTATAATGACTATAAAAATAAATACCATAAATAGATAAAATAAGTATAAAAAATACAAAATATATAAAAAAAACAAATACAATAAATATAGAAAATACATATAATAAATATAATAAAGTAATTAAAAAATAAAATACATTAAGTAAAACATATATAAAATATAAAATACATATAGTAAATATTATTAATAAAATAAATATAATAAAAAACTATAATATAAATAAATATAATAAATATAAAAATAAATACCATAAATATATAAAATAAGTATAATAAATAAAAAAAATAATATAAAAATATAAAAAGCAAATACAATGAATTAAATACATATAATATATAAATAATAATATAATGTATAAATACAATAAATAAATATGACACTAATGAAATATAATAAGTAAAGCATATATAAAATAAAAATAAATATAATAAATATTAATACAGTAAATATAATAAATAATACAACTATAATAAAAGTAAATAAATATAATGTATAAAATAAATATATCAATATAATTTAATAAATAAATAATACTACAATAAATAAAGCAAATATAAAATATAAAAAACATGAAGCTGAAAAACTAAAAACTTGTAAATTGATGAAAGCACAAAAAAGAAAAAAAAGAAAAAGGTTGAGGTACAAAGAGGGGAAAAAAACATAAAAGAACATGCGACGTTTTAAGGTCAGAACTAAAAAGCTGCAGTTACGTCAATTAATAAAAAAAGACGTTTAGTTTGGAATCAGATCCTGAAAGTTCCACAGACTGAAGCTCTTTGAGTTTCCACACCGAGGAGAGAAAAGAAAACAGAGAGAAAAACCATCCGGCTGAAGGAAAATGTCACGCCTGACAACCAGCGCCAGCCTGGCATTTAGTCTACAACACAGAGCTCAGTACCCAGCT
This sequence comes from Trichomycterus rosablanca, assembly GCF_030014385.1. Classification (NCBI taxonomy): domain Eukaryota; kingdom Metazoa; phylum Chordata; class Actinopteri; order Siluriformes; family Trichomycteridae; genus Trichomycterus; species Trichomycterus rosablanca. The sequence goes on from NC_086012.1 coordinate 18,045,211, forward strand.
GAGGAGGGGCACACAGCACGCCAGTCACCGTCACGCCGCCAGATCACGAAAAAATATAGCTCAAAAATATTCACACCCCCTCGTTTACTGACGCCTCACACAGAGCAGAAAGAACAAACGCGCCAATCAAAACGACTGAAATAACGTCGGCTAAACTAGCAGCATAAAAACCTCATCACAATCACCTGAACTAAACTACAGTAGGAGAATTTAAACCATCAGATTATTTATTATATTCATATTTTAATGGCCCGTCTGTGTTGTGACTGTGCACTGACTGAACCGAGCATTACTGCTCTGTGTGAGAACAGTTCGGTGAATGAAATCGGGGCGGCTGTGAACACAGCATGCGTCTGAGTGGCACTGAAGCTGGTGATGGATGCGGGAGGGGCGGAGGGGGGTGAAGCGGCACAGTGACACCGAGCTGCTTCATTTCCATCAAACTCACCGCCAACAAATCCGAGTGCATCAACCAGATAGATGAGTGAATGGATGAGTGGATGGGTTTAATAACTTATGGACACATGAATGAATGTATAGCTCGATGGACAGATGAGGGTTTAGGTGGATGAATTAATGGATGGATGGGTGTATAAAACTATGGATGAATGAACGTATGGATGGATCGATGGACAAATGAAAGTTTAGATGGATAAATGGATGGGTGGATGAATGAATATAAGGATGGATGAACATATAGATGGATGTATGGATGAACGTATGGATGGATGAGTGAGTGAGGGCAGATGGAGAGAGTGGATCACGTGGATCTGATGTGACCTACCTCTCCTGTTTGCTGTGAACACATGAAGCAAAAAGAGCAGAAAAGACTCAGCATTAGTGACCATCAAACCTCCAGAAATAACACACACACACACACACACACACACACTCTCTCTCTCACACACACACACACACACACACACACACACACACACACACTCTCTCTCTCTCACACACACACACACACACACACACACACACACACTTTTTCCGATATGTGGACACTCTGCAGTCGGACACATCGGTGCTGTTTTTAACATTAACATTCTGTGGAAGAACCGACCCGAAATAACAGAACGAGAAAATAACGAGGGTGTGTGTGTGTGTGTGTGTGAGGGTGTGTGTGTGTGTGTGTGAGGGTGTGTGTGTGTGTGTGTGTGTGTGTACTATTAGTTTTTCACTTTGATCTGATGGAGCTGATTAAAAACAAACAATTAGAACTCAGAAATTCTCTCGTCTAGACGTCAATTCAACATAGAGAGACAAAATAACGGAAACAGGAGAACCACCGAGAACAAAACAGAGAAGAAAAGAATGAAAGTAAAATAAAACAAAAAGTAAAAATAAAAAATATACATTGTGTAGCTGCTGTACAGTAATGACGAAAACACAGCGAACCCCCAAACCCTCAAATCAACTCCCACATTTATTTATATTTATATAAGACGCGTTTTAAACATCGGTTTTGTTTGTGGAAGCTGCAAGCAGGTCCAGCGAGCAGCCGAGACTTATTATTATTATTATAAAAATTATTATTATATATTTTTACAGCTACAGAAGCTAACATGTTAGGGGAGAGATAAATAAAAAAATATATAAAAAATATAAATAAATAAAAATAACCACGCACACACATATATATAAATAAATATAAAAAAATATATAGAAAAAATAAAAATAAAAAATAAATAAATACAATAAATATATAAAATAAATTTAAAAAATTAAAAATTAATTATAAAAAAGTAAAATAATTATAGAAAAAAAAAAAAAACATGGAATAAATATAAAAATTAAATAAATAAATAATTTATTAAATAAATACAGAGCTGTTATCTGTAGCACATCTAGCGGACTTCGATCCAGCCAGCGAGAGGATGATGAGAACCGCGTGACGGCGTGACACTAATATGGAAACAGAATTCCTGGACGTGGATCAAACCCAGGTCCCGAGGACCCCCCTGTTGCTTGCAACACCCACGCTATCAGCCAATGATCCCCCCTAGTTTTGTTCTACATCCTGAACCAGCATCTCGGTGAGGCTCGAGTGCGCGTAGCCCGTCGCGTCACGATCCTCCCACATCAAAAGCTTCCCCGGGTGATGACGAGCGAGACGAGGGCGGGGCCTCACCTCTTGAACAGAATGATGACGATGACGATGATGACGATGAGAACCACGGCCAGGACGGGTCCCATCACCCACAGCATCTCGGGGGATTCCGCGCTCTGTGTCATGCTCCTGGTCAGCATCTGCACCGGGTCCGAGAACGGGCTGGAGGAGAACATCCGCTACGGGAACAACAACAACAAACAGAAAGAGTTAACACAGAGTAGCATAGCGTAGAGCGATTTTAATTAGCAAAGTGGATCATTTATGTAATAAAATATGATAAATAAATAAATCTGAGTGTCACACAGCAACATGGCATCCAAGGACCTGGGTTCAGTCCTTGCTTCTAGTCACCAACCTCAAAAAGATTGGTAGGTTTTCCATACAAGAAATCTTTATTACTATTTAAACCCATGCAGAAGGTGGATTGGCTGGTGTGACTTTGAGTTTCCAGGTGGGCGAACCCGGTGCAACAGAAACCACAACGTACAGCTAATACACCTAGTCGTTCAGGATAGCAGCATCGACCGGTGGAGCGAGGATCCTTTCAAGCACCTCACACACACACACACACACACACACACACACACACACACACACACACACACAAGGAAAGAAGATTGTTAACAAGCTCCTCTGAGTGTCCATGGTGACCTGAGTACAGAGACAGGAACCGTATAAAAGTGTGTGTGTGTGTGTGTGTGTTGGAGGGGGTGTAAGTTCGGGCCCCCTGTCTGCCCTGATAATAAAAGTAAGAAATAAAGGGATAAAGGAACAGGGGGGCGAGAGCGTCACCCTCCCTCTCTGCTCCGGGGCCGGACCCTCGCCCTCCTGCTGCCCCTCCTTCCCGCTCCTGGTGGAGGGGGTGGGGGGGTGGGGGTGGGGGGGGGGGTGTTAATTGGACAGATAAGCGGGACATAAGCCGGAGGAGTCGCACGGCTCTGCGTCACGCTTATCTCCTCCGCTCATATGTCACCACTAACATAAAAGCGCACGTGTGTCAAAGATAGGGCGGAGATACGGGGGCGTGAAGGATACCTGACAAAACGGACGACGTGTCCTTCATCAGGAGAGACAGATTATTTGCGATTATTTATTAGAGGACGACGGGTTATTTGCTAAAGCGCGGTTTGTCCGAATCGCTCCAGAAAACGTGCTTCCCTTGCTCCAGAGTCTAACAGTGATGTGTTTTACACCACTCTGCCTGATGCCTGGCTTCCAGGCTGAGCTGTTGTCACTCCTAGACGCTTCCACTTCCACAGGTAGCTGGTTTTAAGAACGTGGCCGAACACCCCTGAACTCAGCCATCTGAAGTGGCGTCTACATATTTTCGGTCATGTGAGGATCGGCTCCGTGCTCCAGGCTAATGCTAATGCTAACGCTTTATCTAGCACGAACAGCTGCTGTGCTGCGGGCCGCCTCTACCCAGCATCTCACCTTCCACACATACACACACACACACACACACACACACACTCACACTCACACACACACACACACACACACACACACACACACACACACACACACACACACTCCAGTCGTGTATGAGGGAGGTGGTGCTGATGAAATGGGAGCCGTTTTTTAAAACGCTGAGTCGGTGGATTTTAGAGCGCCGAGCTGCTCAGGTTTTATACACCAGATCATTCAAACGTGTAACATCAGCAGCACCTCCAACTCATCTTCATCATCATCACCTCCAGTGTACACTGTGCTGTGTGTTATGTGTATATTGTGTGTGTATTGTGTGTGTATTGTGTGTGTGTGTGTATTGTGTGTGTGTGTGTGTGTGTGTGATGTGTGTGTATTGTGTGTGTGTGATGTGTGTGTATTGTGTGTGTGTGTGTGTGATGTGTGTGTATTGCGTGTGTTATTTGTATATTGGGTGTGTATTGTGTGTGTATTGTGTGTGTTATGTGTGTGTGTGTGTGTGATGTGTGTGTATTGTGTGTGTATTGTGTGTGTTATGTGTGTGTGTGTGTGTGTGTGTGTGATGTGTGTGTATTGTGTGTGTGTGTGTGTGTGTATTGTGTGTGTTATGTGTGTGTGTGTGTGTGTGTGTGTGTGATGTGTGTGTATTGCGTGTGATGTGTGTGATGTGTGTGTGTGTGTGATGTGTGTGTATTGCGTGTGTTATTTGTATATTGTGTGTGTATTGTGTGTGTGTAGTGTGTGTATTGTGTGTGTGTGTGTGTGTGTGTTTCTGTAGTGTGTATTTACTTTGATACTCTGACAGTGTGTGTGTGCACTCTGGTGCTGTATGTATTGTGTGTGTATGTATTGTGTGTGTATGTATTGTGTGTGTATGTGGTGTGTGTGTATGTGGTGTGTGTGTATGTGGTGTGTGTGTATGTGGTGTGTGTGTAGGGTGTGTATTGTGTCTGTACTCTGATTCTGTGTGTATCGTGTTTCGAGTGTGTGTGTGTGTGTGTGTGTGTGTGTGTGTACTCTTATAAACCCTCCTGTTCCCGCTCACTCCCTCACACTCGTACTGATGGCGGTGCTGCAGATGCGTGAGTGTGTGTCGTTACGGTTACGTTATCTCTACGTTACTCAGCGTTTACGGATTAATAAGCTAATAAACCGGCCGCCCCGACACTCTGCGGCGGCTCTGGATCTGAACCTCTCGCTGTGGGGTTGTTCGTTAACGACGGCTGAAGAGTGAGAGCAGGGTGAGAGTAAATGCCGCGCTCATGATCGACTCCTCCGGCGGCACAGAGCCGCTACGGTTCACGAGTGCACCGGATCACCGGGTTAAACAACAACATATGCTAACGCTCAACGACGAGACGAGCGGCGCTTCAGACCGACCCAATTAGCGCCGGCCTCTGTAAACCCGTCGGTGCAGAGGGCGGCCGGGGGCCGGCGGTGTTAATCGGGGGCGTGGCGGGTGCGGGTGAGAGGGTACCTGCTTGTCGTTGCCGCTGGGCAGGTGCTGCTCCTTCATCTCGGCCATGACGAAGCAGTAGTGCGGCTTCTCGCTCGGCAGCGGGCGGTTGTAGAAGCCGCCGTAGGTCTCGCGGTCGCCCAGCGTGAAGCTCCTGGGCAGCACGTCCAGCTTAGCCGTGATGTACGGCCTCAGGGGCTCCGAGTAACGCCGCCGCCGGCGTCTCTCCACGGGATCCTCTCTGAACTCCGGCAGCTAAAACATCACAGGAGACAAAGAGTCCAGATAAAGGTCCCGCCTCCCAGAGGAGCTCTAACCAATCAGGATCAATCACAGTGCCATGGTAACCAGTTCACCCAGTGTACCCAGTTCTGACACCAATCCCAGTTTACACAGTTAGGCTGTTCCCACCCCTATTGGGACTGTGTCAATCAGACCCCTCTGTCCATGTACCAATCAGATTCTGGTTCCTGTTTCCTAAGTTCCTGTAAACAATCAGATTGGTTCCTGTTTCTTAAGTTCCTGTAAACAATCAGATCGGTTCCTGTTTCTTAAGTTCCTGTAAACAATCAGATTGGTTTCTGTTTCTTAAGTTCCTGTAAACAATCAGATTTGTTCCTGTTTCCTAAGTTCCTGTAAACAATCAGATTGGTTCCTGTTTCCTAAGTTCCTGTAAACAATCAGATTGGTTCCTGTTTCTTAAGTTCCTGTAAACTATCAGATTGGTTCCTGTTTCTTAAGTTCCTGTAAACAATCAGATTGGTTCCTGTTTCCTAAGTTCCTGTAAACAATCAGATTATGGTTCCTGTTTCCTAAGTTCCTGTAAACAATCAGATTATGGTTCCTGTTTCCTAAGTTCCTGTAAACAATCAGATTATGGTTCCTGTTTCCTAAATTCCTGTAAACTATCAGATTATGGTTCCTGTTTCCTAAGTTCCTGTAAACAATCAGATTATGGTTCCTGTTTCCTAAGTTCCTGTAAACAATCAGATGAAACGTTTCTCTCTCACGATTGATGAGCGTCTGACTGACCTGATCCAGGTCGAGCTCGTCTGGGTTCTCCCGCCCGCGCGCAACTGACCCGGGCACAATGATGATGTAGTACCACCTGAAACACACACACACACACACACACACACACACACACACAGGGGGTCAGTCGGAGCTCTAGGCTTGTTTTCAGTCTGTTTCCCAATTCATGCCAGAGATGTTTAACATGATGAAGATTGACGATGGTATTTCGTTTTATGGACCTCGCTGTAATCACAGGGGCGCGGTCTCGTTTTCGTTTGATCTTTCATGCGTGGCGTCAAGGCTGGTTTAATTTCCGTCATCGAGCCGGACCGCCTCACCAGCTCGGCGCGGGTACGCTCTGGCGACTCTGACTGCGGCGTGTCGACTGACCTGACGGGGGCGGCGGTGGGCACCTCGGGCAGGTTGATGGTGACCTTGCCGTCGCTGATCTGGTCGGTGTCGAGGAGCACGGGTTTGATCTTGAGGAGGTCGGGGGCGGTGCGGATGGAGACCTGCTGCTGTAACCCTCCGGCGCTGTTGGCCCGACTCATCAGCACGAACGAGTAGTTGGTGTCGGGCTTCAGTCCGGTGATCAGCTTCCTCTTCCAGCTGCCCGGGACCTCCACGCTCTGCTGGTTATACAGGATCTACAGGGAGACAAACAGCGTTTAGAGACACCGGATCTCCTCCGAACCGAGGGTTTAGGCCCTGTCCACATACATACCGAATATTTTACCCCCCAAACACAATCCAGGTTGAACATGCTGACGTCACAGCATGGAATCCAGACTCACCTAATGCGCTCTCAGGACACTTCTGACCCCCCCTGAGGTGTCTGAAGGAGTTCTGTGGTATCTGCTACCAGGTATCTGGCATCAACCAGATCATCCAACAGTGCATTCACAGGTGAACGATGGGCACGTGCCCGGCCGTCCACAAGATCTTGAAGGAAACAGGATGTCTGACCAGTCGACCTTCTTCCATTATTTTGATGTCCAGTTCTGATTCCTGCATGCGCATGGTCGATGCTTTGGCACAAAATCATCTGAACTTTGATCTACGGTAGATCTTCCGTTGGTCCGTACCAGACGCTACAACCTTCATGTCGTCTGGCATCAATCATGTCGAGTGTCAGTCGCCCAGCAACCTGTCGCTGTGGGTGGGCACTCGCTATGCCAACCTGTGACAGGACTAACCATGTGGTCAGGACCTCAAGTTTTTACTGCTTCATTCAACACCTGAATTACAAGGATCCTGCATCAGATCAACATCTAACGGATCCCTCACCCTCACATTTTGGGCGTGGTCCCAATGTTTTGGCTTGTCTGTGTACTATTATGTTAGTGTTACATCTTGTGTTATTTGGGACAAGGTTCGGGGTAAACGAGGTAAATTAGGAGCGTTTTATTAAGAGGAGAAAGTAATAGATGAGAAGTCGCCCCCACTGTTCCACGGCGAGTCTGAGGAACAGAAAAAACTTCTTGTTATTTTTCCACGTCCATCCCACATGAGGTTTTAGGGTAATGGGATTATCCTAATGGACACGAGGGTGGGCGCTGAAGACACACAGTCTGGGTTCAAATGCACGCTTAAACCGAGACATTTCCCAGAAGTCTTTTCCACAAGATCTCACTTTAATGGAGCTGCTCTCGCTGTGGTTTGTGGATTCCCTCGAACCCGATTCGATTCGCTCCTTAAAAGCTTCTGGTTGTTTAGAGTCTGATTACTGAGAGTGAACGATCGGTGACGGGGGTTCCTGCACCCGCTTTTTAACCTAAACTGATAAATCGGTGCGTCAGGAGAGGAGAGACGTCCCTCAAAAAGTGCCTCGTTACTTCCTGTCCATGTTTAAACCACCGCGTTATCCTGGTCAGGGTCGTGGTGGTTCACCGTGGTTCTCCGGGGACTGCTCTGGGTCCACATGGAGCTCAGCGTGGCTCTCTGTGCGCTATACGGCTCGTCGTGGAAACCCAACACAGCCGGAAGATCCGGCTCTCCTCGATCAGACCCGGGTCGCACGAGCACGAGCGGGTTCACGTTCAAGAAGTGGATATAAAATAAACTGGACTGAAAATAAATAATAGAAACAGTTCACGCACCTTAAAGGGAACTTGGGCTCTGAAGTTCTCCGGAAGCTCCCAGGTCAGGATGACTGAAGTTTTCATTACAGTTTTAACAGCGAAACTTGTGGCGAACGCTAGAAAACAAAAGACGTGTAAAAAAAGAGACAGAGAAATGTATTATTATCACAATTATTATTATTATTTTAATTATTATTATTATCACAATTATTATTATTAATATTTTAATTATTATTATTATCACAATTATTATTATTAATATTTTAATTATTATTATTATCACAATTGTTATTATTAATATTTTAATTATTAATTATTATTATTGTTGTTTTTATTTTGATTATTTTAATTATTACTAGGGGCGGCACGGTGGCTTGGTGGGTAGCACTTTCGCCTCACAGAAAGAAGGTACTGGGTTCGATCCCCAGGCGGGGCGGTCCGGGTCCTTTCTGTGTGGAGTTTGCATGTTCTCCCCGTGTCTGTGTGGGTTTCCTAATTGGAGTAATTGGAGACACTGAATTGCCCTATAGATGAATGTGTGTGTGTGTGTGTGTGTGTGTGTGTGTGTGTGTGTGTGTGTGTGTGTGTGTGCCCTGCGATGGACTGGCGCCCCGTCCAGGGTCTTACTGTGTGCCTTGCGCCCATTAAAAAATTGGGATAGGCTCCAGCATCACCGGCGACCCTAACTGGATAATCGGATAAGAAAATGAATGAATGAATTATTATTAATATTATTACTTTTATTATTATTATTATTACAATTATTATTATTGTTTTTATTATTATGTTAATTATTATTAATATTATTACTTTTATTATTAATATTGTTTTTTTTTCATTATTTGAATTATTAATATTATCACTACTATTATTAATATTGTTTTATTATTATTATTATTATTATTTTAATTATTATTAATTTCACTACTTTTATTATTAATAGCTTTTATTATTATTATTTTAATTATTATTAATATTATTACTTTTATTATTATTACTGTTATTACAATAATTTAAATTATTACTATATTATTTTAATAATGAGTATTGCTTTTTTTGTTAATATTATTATTATTATGATTTTATTATTGTTATTATTATTATTATTAAGAAAAGACTTCATCACTCACCCGGCAACGTGGCCATGGTGCGGCTCTGGATGCTGGGGCTCATGGGGCCGGACCCCTTGCTGGTGAAGGCCTGGACGCGGATGTCGTAGGTGGTGTCGGGTCGGAGCTCGTGCAGGGTCATGTGGGTGTCGGCGGTGCGGTTGGTGCTGTTCTGCAGGCTGTTGATGTCCCGGTACACCACCAGGTACTGCGTGATGCGCCCGTTCCTCTCGGCCGGGGCGGGCGGGGCCCAGGTGAGCCGGGTGGTGGTGGTGGTCAGGCCGATCACGCTCAGGTTGAGCGGGAAGCCGCTGGGCGTGTCCTCCTGCGTGCTGATCTCCTTGGCGTGCTCCTCTCCGTAGCCGGCGCGGTTCCTGGCGCTCAGCTGGAAGCTGTAGGTGGCGCCCTTGAAGAGGCCGGTGACGGTGAAGTGGTCGTCCGTCCTCCTCAGCTCGTGCACCGTGAACGCGCCCTCGTCCGCGCGCCTGTAGCGCAGCCGGTAGCCAATCAGCTCGCCCGACGTTTCTTTCGGGGGCTGCCATTGGACGAGGGCGGTGTTGCCCACCGTGGTGCTGATGACCATGGTGGGTTTGCCAGGAACTGCAGGGAACAAGAACGTTAATTAGGAAACACCGTATTTTCACCACTACAGAGCCCTGGTTTGGATATATCCGCTTCCCCATGCCGAGTGGGTTACCTGCGCCGGTGGTCTTGATGACCTTGGCTTTGCTGCGGGCGCCGTCTCCTCTGGTGGTGTACGCCGCCACGGTGACCGAGTACGACGTCTCCGAGAGCAGACCGGAGATGATCGTTTCCTGTTGAACACAAACGGCTTGAGCACCCCGAAAAACCCCCGGGGGACCGACCCTGCGGTGCCACGCCCTTCACACCCCTCACACCCCTCCAGGACACACATGGAGCCCTCGGACACACCACAAACATAAACATGGACGCGATCCCTGCTCCACACGCCCGAGTTTAAAACCATCAGGCTCCGTTTCATTCTGTTATCTATTTATTTATTTGGGGGGGGGGTAAGAACCCGACCCTGATGGTTCTAAATTCGTAGAGAACACACACACACGTTCCACCCTGAGAACCTCCAAACCACACACAGAAGAAGAAGAGAGCAGCATCACCGCCCGCGCCAGCGCTCTGACACACCGGTGTGCGTTTTAACTGGGATTCGAACCCAGCACAGTCGTCTGTCCGGACCGTTCGGGTGTGACAGAGCGGTGGCACGGACGGTGGATTCAAACCTGCAAAAGCGTGGCGGAGAACACACACACACACACACACAAGCGCCTGCGGAAACTCAACACACACTCCAAAGCGTTCACACCCACCCAGAGCTCGAGAGTGAACGTAAGGAACTTCTCTGTGCCCATATAAAAAGGGGCAGGTTGACCACGCCCGATAAAATGTCTGCCCTGGCCTGTGCCACCCGAGCACTTCTGTTGTAGTTTTTATTGTCGTTAAAGGGGACCCGGGTGGTGCAGAGGTACGGCCTAATGCGCTAGTGCATCACAGCCGAGATCCGAGTCTCACCGAAGCTCAGCTGTGCTGCCGACCAGCAGGGCATCCGACAAACACCAGTCGTGTTTGAGGGCGGGAATGTCGGACGATGTCCGTGATTGGCTGAGATGCTGACTGAGCGATGACCGTAGGAGGTGGCCGGCTCAACTGCATGCACCGTAGGGTGCGCGGGGTAGCTTGCGGCCATCCAGTGGCCAGACTGGGAACTGCAATATTCAATATGCAAAAAAAAATCCTTCAACCCAGTGAAAGTGAGAAAGAGAGAAAACACACACACACACACGACGCGTATACACACCGCACACACACACACACACACACACACACACACACTGCAAACACACACAGCGGGTCGGGCAGAACCTGTGCCAGGGTGCCCAGCTCACACTCAGGTTACTCACATATTCGGTGGATTCGTCACTGTTCCACTGAGGGGGAGACACGGGACAGGCGGGGGGGAGGGAGGGAGGGAAGGAGGGTAACAACGGGTGAGAAAGGTGCGCTCGAAAAAAGCACGGCTACTTTTTTCACTCATCTACTGATTACAAGCAGAACTCATGTTAACATGCCAGAGGGTGAGACAGAGAGAAGAGAGAGAACAAGAACAGAGAGAAAGAACAAGAGAGAGAACAAAACAATGAGAAAGAACAAGAACAGAGAGAGAGAACAAGAGAGAGAACAAAACAATGAGAAAGAACAAGAACAGAGAGAAAGAACAAGAGAGAGAACAAAACAATGAGAAAGAACAAGAACAGAGAGAGAGAACAAGAACAGAGAGAAAGAACAAGAGAACGAACAAGAACAGAGAAAGAACAAGAGAGAGAACAAGAACAGAGAGAAAGAACAAGAGAAAGAACAAAAACAGAAAGAACAAGAGAAAGAACAAGAACAGAAAGAACAAGAGAACGAACAAAACAATGAGAAAGAACAAGAACAGAGAGAGAGAACAAGAACAGAGAGAAAGAACAAGAGAAAGAACAAGAACAGAAAGAACAAGAGAACGAACAAAACAATGAGAAAGAACAAGAACAGAGAGAGAGAACAAGAACAGAGAGAAAGAACAAGAGAAAGAACAAGAACAGAGAAAGAACAAGAACAGAGAGAAAGAACAAGAGAAAGAACAAGAACAGAAAGAACAAGAGAAAGAACAAGAACAGGGAGAAAGAACAAGAACAGAGAGAGAGGATGAGAGAACAAGAACAAAGAGAAAGAACAAGAACAAAAGAAAGAAAGAACAGAGCGATTCATGCTGTATAAATAATAATAATAATAATCAGATGAAAATTGTCACCAATCACTCAAACTTCTCACTGTGGATCTGTGTGACGTTACACATGAACTACAGAACCAAAAGTATGTGGACATCACTGTAACCAATCACATTCGAGCTCTCCAGACACGCCTGGACACGCCCTCTTCCAGCACCATCGTTTATTTTTTTATATAAGGGGTGTTTGGCGTGGAGGAACTCTGACCTCAACCCCGATAAACTCAAACACCTTCCCTTCCAGCATCAGTGACAGTGAGTGTCTGCTGACACGTTTCCAGATCCAGTGGAAGAGAGGAGACTGTTACAGAGGCAATAGGAAGGAAGAAGGTGTGCTTCTCCATAATAACAGGTTTGGAATTGTATGTCCACATACTTTTGGTTGTACAGAGTTCTGGAAGGTTTACAGAAGCCGTTACACCGCACTGCCTCGTTAAGATTAAATTATTATATTATTAATTAATTTATTAATTATTATATAACAATATAACAGTATTTTAACGCAGCATTCAACTAAAGGTCAGAACTCTGAATTTCACACCCCTAACTAAAAAAACCCCAAAGAAAAACGCCCGTCATCCTCGATGCATACAGCTGAAGGTCTTGGGTTTGAATCTCAGCGGTGCTACCGACCTGGTCATGTCAGAGGGAGGGACGGTCAAGTGGGGGCCTGGCCGGGCAACCACACAAACACAACTGGCACGATTTATTCTGACATGAGATCTCCGGGACTGGTCCGGGCAACTGTGGGAGTGGTGGTGGTGGTGGGGAAGGTGTCACACGAAGCTTAGCGTGGCTCTCCGTACGCGATACGGCTCTGTGTGAGAACCCAACACCGATGGCTGATAAGAAGCGGGTGCAGATCGGACACATGTCTGTTGGTGACCCGCCTCTCCTCGATCAGACTGGGATGGGAATTCACGATCGGGAATCGGATACGACTAAATTGTGGCTCATCCAGCAGTAATTCAATCCCAATGGAACACCGAGTTCTTACGCAGTCTAAGAAAACGCAGCAATCAAATACGTGCAGCAATAAATCTGAGAGCTCGGATTTTACTGCCACCTGGTGTCCGTATACCTGAACTGACAGTGAAATGTGCAGAACCGTCCGATTTATTTCGTATACAGACAGAGAGCACTGCAGACTTCATTAGGATCCCAAATTCTGAACCATGCAGAAGTGTTCTCGGAGTACAGGAACACGGGGCGTCCCGCAATTTCACACACACACACACACACACACACACACACACACACACACACACACTTCGTTTCATTTAGCCACTACAGTGTCAGGCGGGTCAGACTGAAGCGAATCCTCAGTGGACCGGGAGCCCATTTTCTCAGCCCAATCCCCCGCGGCGCTCCCCCGAGCGTGAAATCCCATTAACCCCTGCACGCCGACGGCCCGGTCGCATCAAACCCCGCCGGCGCGGCGCATCCACAACTCTCACGCTCGCACAGGGACGGGAGGAGAGCCGACGCGCCTGCTGGAATGGAAAGCGCTTCTCGCTGTTCAGTCTCTGAGGTGAAGAGAGTCACGAAAAAAAGCCCCCTGCACCCCTCAGCATGGGGTCTTACCGAAAACCAACATAAAACAACTTACACCAGGTTAAACAGACTTCAGACTACTGTGGACGTGTCCTGAATCACACTATATTCACTATACAGGCTACAGAGACATGCTACAATGGACACATCCTGAATCACACCATATTTGCTATACAGGCTAAACAGACATCAAGCTACAGTGGATGTGTCCTAAATCACCACATACTCATTATATAGGCCACAGAAACAACATAAAGCTACCACGGACATGTCCTAAATCACACCATATTCACTGTACAGGCTACAGAGACATCATACTCCAGTGGATGTGTCCTAAATCACACTATATTTGCTATACAGGCTAAACAGACATCAAGCTACAGTGGACACGTCCCAAATCATGCCATATTCAGTATATAGTCTAAAAAGAAATCAGAATACTGTGGACATGTCCTAAATAACACCATATTCACTTCACAGGCTACAGAGACAACATGAAGCTACCATGGACCTGTCCTAAATCCCATCATATTAACTATACAGGCAAAACAGACATCATGGTGGACATGTTCTAAATCACGCCAAACTCACAACAACACAGGCTACATCTGATCTTCCGAAGACTACATAAGCAGTACTGTGTATTTGACATTGCTGGCATGATTACTACTACTAACCGTGTGAGATTTGGGACACGTCCAGAGCGCCCTGATCATCGTCAGCTCTTTATGTTTATTTTTACGTGGCCAATAAAGTAAACAGCGTGTGATTACGATGGGACTTAAGTGGCCTGTTCAATACATTGATTGTTTTGGAACGACGTCCACATTGGAGCGCTGATGGTGTTTATGTGGCCTATACAATAACGTGTGTGATGTGAGACACATCCACAGTGGGCCGACAGTAATAAGACGTTAATAACCGTGTTTACGTTACGTTTACGACAGTGGAGTGTTTAAGCGGTCATTATAGTAAATGCTGTGTGATTTGGGACGCGTCCACGACAGACTGATGGTGAATTATTTTACATGACCTACAAGGTAAACACAGAGAACAGGATGTGTGATTTGGGACGTGTCCACTGTAGAATGTACATATGTTGTTCCTGCTGTGTTGGCATTTGTGATGCATCCCTAACGACCTGACGATGATTAATCATGTTTTGTCTGTTTTTGTTTTGCTTTACTAATAAAATATGCACATTATTGTTGAGGACGTTTACCCCCCCCCCACCCCACCCCACACACACACACCCTGGAGAGCTGCTAATAAAACAGAGAAGAAGAAAAAACATGTTCAAGGTTGCTGATTCAGACACTCGAGGCTGCTCGGCCGGCAGCGGCGCGATGACTAACGACGAGGAAAGGTGAAAACATTCGTCTCCTTCCTTCTCTCCTTCACTCCGTCGTTACGTCCCTCTCTCTCTCTCTCTCTCTCTCTCTCTCTCTCTCTCTCTCTCGCTCGGCCCTCGAACAGTCATTCGCAGCCGCACAGGCGTGACGAAACCCCCCACGCTCAGGACCTTCGCCGCCGGGGTCCGAACGTTTCATGAACGCCGCCAGCACGAGTCGACGTCCTGAAATCCATCAGCGAGCACTTCACTGGATTTAATCCCAATACATCACCTCCAATAAACTGGCATGTGTCCCAAATCACACACTACAGTCACTGTATAAACACCAGCAGTGCACCATGGACGTGTCCCAAATCACACACTACAGTCACTGTATAAACACCAGCAGTGCACCATGGACGTGTCCCAAATCACACACTACAGTCACTGTATAAACACCAGCAGTGCACCATGGACGTGTCCCAAATCACACACTACAGTCACTGTATAAACACCATCAGTGCACCATGGACGTGTCACAAATCACACACTAAATTCACCGACCACATCAGTGTCCCGTGGACTTCACTACATAAACATATCAGAGCATCGT
This sequence comes from Trichomycterus rosablanca, assembly GCF_030014385.1. NCBI lineage: Eukaryota > Metazoa > Chordata > Actinopteri > Siluriformes > Trichomycteridae > Trichomycterus > Trichomycterus rosablanca. The sequence goes on from NC_086012.1 coordinate 18,060,718, forward strand.
GGACGTGTCCTAAATCACATACTACATTCACTATGTAAACACGATAGTGCATCTTGGACGTGTCCCAAATCACGTTTACTATATAAACACCATCAGTGCACTGTGGACGTGTTCCAAATCCCACACCACGTTCAGTACATAAACACATTAGTGCACCGTGGGAGTGTCCCAAATCACACACTATGTTCACTATAAAATCACATCAGTGCACTATGGACGTGTCCCAAATCACATACCAAATTCACTATATAAATACAATAATGCATTGCAGACGTGTCCCAAATCACAACATAATTCACTACATAAACACCTGTGGGCAGGAATCATTCTCCTGATCTCCACACTGCTGGAGCACGGAGGAGTCAGTCATCGGTTATGAGAGGACATTTACACTGCTTCAGAGTCCAGTGGTAGTGTGCTTTATATCACTCGTGCTGATGTAACCCATATACTGGGAGGAAAAGCTTCCGTTCCATTCTGATCCTTCACTTCCCTTTTCTCTCTCTCTCTCTACAGACCAGAGCAGAAACTACATCTATAACACCGAGCCTGGAGTTTCTTCCTGAATAAGCAGCTCCAGTCGCCCCCCCCCCCACACACACACATACCACACACCACACACCACCCCCCCGGTTCCTCGCTCACAACAAAAACACCTCGTTATAATAACAGCAGAAACAGACGCCGAGTCTGAGGGGTGTAATTGAAAGGACCCGGGTGTCACTGCAACACAGATGTTTGATGGCCAGAATGTGCCGCGCCCGCTCTCTCACTCGCTCACTCGCTCGTCCCCCAGGTTAAATATAGCATCCGAATCAGGACATGGTGTGTGTGTGTGTGTGTGTGTGGCCTCATTCTAAAAGAACAAACACACCAGTAAAACCAGTTCCTAACTGAGGAGAGACCAGGCGTGGTCCGACGCCCAGGTCCAGGGCCAAGCGAAGAGGCTCACCACGTCCACCGGAGGACGGGTTCACCACGCCAGCCTGGTTCCTCTCGAGGTTCCTCTCCGACCGCTTCTTTTCACCTGTACGACGGGTTCACACAGGGATCAGTAACACGTACGGAGAGTCACGCACCGCTCTCCATTATTTACTCCAGAACAATACTGATCAAATCTTCAAAGTGGTGCACCATGGGCGTGTCCCAAATCACACACACACACACACCATGTTCACTATATGAACACCATCCGTGAACAGTGGACGTGTCCCAATTCATGCACCGTATTCACTATATAAACACCATCAGTGCACCTTGGATGTGTCCCAAATCACACACCATGTTCACTATAGAAACAGTCCTTATACTGTGGACATGTCCCAAATCAAACACCATATTCATTATATAAACACTATCAGTTTATCATGGTTGTGTCCTAAATCATGCCATGTTCACTATATGAACCCTTTTTTTTTCGGATAAACTTCCATATTTGTTCCAGAAGGACAGCGCCCCCTTAAATACTGCTTAAATGTTCAAGCGAGGTTTGATGGAACCCCAGGATGAGGTGAAGCTCATGGGTTTGGGTTTACGGGACGTTCCTGAGATGTTCCACACCCCTTAAAGAAGGACCAGGACGTTCATGACAGAACCTAAACGGTGGCTGGAACCCCCATCAGCTCCTTCATATTTAAAGATGAGCATTTTTACTGTCCCAGAATCGGCGGCCCATCAATCCACCCCCCGGCGGGTTGATAAATCACGCGTCAGGCAGCAGCGACAGATTATTTTCGAGGAGGAGAAAAAGAGGAGGAAGGTTGGTGAGCGGGTTCGCAGCCCTGTAAGCATTCATCACGCCGCTCGCTCTCCTCGTCCGCTCTGTCAAGGACTTCTGATGTTAATCAGTGATAATGAGGAGAACTCGCCACTCGCTCGGCCGTCCCGCCGAACCCTTACAGCACGCTAACGCTCGCGTTTACTCCGCGGCTTCCTCGCTTCAGGCGCTCCGGTGGAGACGAGCGATGATGCAGGTACGTGACGGACGGAACGACCTCGCATGAGCATTTTTAATGCGCGTTCCTCCTGATCGGGTCTAGTCGTATCCGATTCCCTGAATGTACTGCTGCAGACCTCCAGGACCTCCAGGACCGACCGGGTGGGTTCATACAGAGATCATACAATAGTATCTCTATTATCCCGTGTATCTGTGCAGAGACATCGATCAGCCAGCAGAGGGCGTAATGCAGCAGTTATGAGGAACCCCTGCGTCCCTCCCTCCCTCAGACCAGCCAATCACAGTCCATGTAGGTACCCGGAATCCATCCGAATCCCTAGTAAGGGTTACGGGTTCTGTTCCATCTCCTGGGATTAATGCTAAACGAGTCGAAGGAGCAGAAATAATAAATAAATAATTAAATTAATTACTTAATAAAAAAGCTTAAATATAATTTTTATGAATCCTAACAAGGCAGTGCGGATGTATTCAGGCTTACACACATCCAGGCTTCTCCAAATCCTTTGCCTGGGCAGGAAAACCAATAAAATTTGGCATTTTTTGGCATTAAAACCCGACCTGGAATGAGAAACCAAAAAAATCTGGACACAGAATGACAATGACACGACAGCGCCTCCTGCTGGCGTACAAAACACATCTAATCAGACATCAAACCGTAGCGGGTGTTACCTGGGCCTCGGGAAGCGCCACGTCCATGATGCTGGGCTGCCCCCGCGGCTCTCCGTTCTCCAGCCGCGAGTAGATCACCTGGTAGCCGCGGATCTGACCGTGCTGCTTCCCCGACAGCGGCGGCTTCCAGGTCACGCGGATCGCCGTGGAGTTCACCGCCTCCACCTCCAGCTTCCGGGGAGGAGCGCCGGGCACTGAAACACACACACAGACGTACAGATGAAGGCGTCACACGCCGGGCCCCAAGGTTTACGGTTCGAATGTGGGCGGAGCCGGAAGTTACGAAGACGCCCTCGCATCGGGTCCGTCTCAAATCGCACGGCAAGGGCTCGTTAGTGCTCAGTGAGCGGTTTAGTTACACGCCGCTATACGGACAAAAGTATAAGGACGCCCCTTCTAATATTATAATTCATGTGTTTTAGCCTCAACAATTGCCAACAGGTGTAATTAATCAGTCATGTAAAGGAAATGATATGCTTCGAACAGTTTAGGGAAGGTCCACCTTTATCCAAAGCGACTTACAGTAATGTGACAGTATATTATCTAAGCAATTGTGTGTTAAGGGCCTTGCTCAAGGGCCCAACAGTGGCAACCTGGTAGTGCTGGGGCTTGAACCAGCGACCTTTCGATTACTAGTCCAGTACCTTAACCACTAGGCTCCTTAGTGTCCTGAACAGAGCTCTGACTTCACCTCCACTCAACAGCTCTGGGATGAACCGGACCGACCAGCGCCCAGCCGTACAAACATGGTTATATTTTGACTAAACAGGCACAAATTCCCACAGACGTACTCCAAAGTGTTGTGAGAAGCCTACTCCGAAAGATGACATTATTTATTGTCGTTCTGTTTTAATACCGATCGTTTTTGAAGCTCACGATCAGGCGTCCGAATACTTTCGGCCGATCATTAAAGAGGGAGATTAAGACGTCGGGCGTGTACATTAGCATTAGCTTAGAACACCAAACACAAACAAACAAACAAACAAACATCTGAAGAAGCTGAAGATGAAAGCGACCCTCCCGACCCGGAGACGTTTATTTAGGTACGAGAGGGTTTTAACGTGAAGCCGCCGCCCGGACCGAATGGACGCGCGGACGCCGCCGCCGCCGCCGCTCTTTCTTCTTCCTGTTCGGCGCCTCGTCGCTTTGAAGTTAAAAGGAAACGAACGTTCGTCGCGGAATAAAAAGCCGTCGAGCAGCGAGAACTCCACGATGAAGATTCTGGAGTTTGTACAGACTCTCGGATTTCTAAAGAAATTCCCACGAAGGAACCGAACGTTCCTCATTACAGCAACGGAGGTTCAGATATTAATTACAGACGCACGTCCGCCTCCCCGGGGACCAGGAGAGAGGAGAGAGGAGAGAGAGAGACGCACGTCCGCCTCCCAGGAGAGAGGAGAGAGGAGAGAGTGTGAGGGACCAGGAGAACCAGGAGCAGCCGGGGTGTCGGAGTAAATCCCTCCAGGTACACTCAAACGAAAAGTGGCATTTTCTAGACTCCAGGATCTGAAGGTTCTGAAAAAGGTTCTGAATAAAGTTCTGGAGAAGGTTAAATAAAGTTCTAAATGAAGTTCTGGAGAAGATTCCAGAAAAAGTTCTGGTAAAGGTTCTGAAGAACGTTCTGGATAAAGTTCTGGAGAAGGTTAAATAAAGTTCTAAATGAAGTTCTGGAGAAGATTCCAGAAAAAGTTCTGGTAAAGGTTCTGAAGAAGGTTGCAGAGAAGGTTCTGATTTGAAATGGAAGGTCTGGTCAAGTGGTAGCTCATCGATTAAAGTGCTGGACTAGTAATCAGAAGATTTGCGGTTTAAGCCCCACCACTGTCAGGTTGCCACTGTTGGGCCCTTAAGCAAGGCCCCTAACCCCTAATTGCTCACAGTTGTAAGTCGCTTTGGATAAAACACGCCTGCTAACTGTCACAAATGTCTGACCAGAGCCTCCATCATTTTTACCTTCTACCCAGATCAGATGCTGTGAGTTCACCACACTGAGGTGCACCAGGACCTTCTACCAAACTGATCAGAGCAGGTCTTTAATCTGACACTACACCTCCATTCCCAACACTGGAACTCTGACCTCTGACCTCCAGTCACCTTCAAAGCTCTACGTCAGAGCCTCTAATGGTCCATCAGAGCCGATCGATGGTCCAGCCCAGATGATTAAACCTTTTTCTAAAGTTCCTCAGGAACTCTATAGCGGTCAATCACACATCAATAGCGGCCGACGCTTTCAGATGCTAATTGGAAGAGTCTCTCCAGCCGCTGACCACGATGATCTGGACATACGATGGACTTAAGAACAAACTGTTTTTCAAAACCCTGATTTTCTGAACACATTAATAGTTGGAAGGAACTGTTTAGCTCTTCGAGACGAGCAGAACGCTGACTGGGAGCCGGGCCTTCCAGTCTAACGTCGCTTTTTGGTCCTTTGGCTGAACGTGCACCGTTATGGCTGTGAAGATAACCCCGCCCGACCCTCCCTCCCTCTCTCAGACACGCCCAACCGCGCCCGTTATCTTACTGTTTTGTATCAGTGCTACCTTCACTATGTTTCACTGTTTATTTAATGATGACAAGATGATGAAAGGACGGAAGGAAGGTTATCAGGCTAGCTTAGCTTGTTAGCATATGAGCTTGAGGAGATTTAAGGAGACCATTAGATGAGGGTTAGCACGTTAGCTTGTTAGCATGTTAGCTTGAGAAGATTATCAGCAGAAGGTCAGACAGAGCCGAAACCAGAGAAGAACCGTTAGCGCAGCAGCTAACATTAGCGTGAGTCGCTAAAAGCCAAGAAGGAAGGAAGGAAAGAATCCCTGACGTTCCATCAGAGGACAGGAAGCGGACAGGAAGCGGACAGGAAGCGGGCATTACAGACGTACCGTCCTCGTTGGTTCTGATGCGTACGGGCGCGCTCTCGGGCCCCGGACCCACGTCCGTGTGGGCCCTGACCCGCACCACGTACTCGGTCCACTTCCCCAAACCCTCCAGCAGGTGCGCGGTGGCGTCGGCGCTGATGTCCGTCACCTCGTGGCGCTCGGTGTCCTCGCCGCTCGGCGCCTGGTAGCTGAGGGTGTAGCGCACGATGGCGCCGTGCCTGCTGGCCGCCGGCGGCGCCACCCAACTCACCTTGATGCTGGTGGAGCTCAGACTGAGCAGCCGGACGTCCTGGGGCGGGGCCGAGGGAGCTGGGGGGGGGCGAGGGGGGGTAAAACGAAAATCAAAACCAAACACAAACAAACAAAACAACAACAAACAGCCTCTGAGCCGAGGGGCCGATCAGAATCTGTGTGTATGTATATATATATAAAGAAACAGTTTAGGGAAGGCCCTTATCTTTTCTCAGCATGACTCCGCCCCTTGTGCATGAACTAAACCTGGCTCCAGTGAGATCAACCCCACTGAACAGCTTCGGAATGAACTAGAACGCTGACCGAGCCCTTCTCGACCCACGTCAGCGCCCAGCCCGACTGATTTGAGGGTTAAGGGCCTCGCTTGGGGGCCCAACAGTGGCAACCTGGTAGTGGTGGGGCTTGAACCAGTGACCTTTCGATTGCTAGTCCAGTACCTTAACCACTAGGCTACAACGGAAAGTCCGACAAGCTCATGATCAGGTGTCCAAATACTTTTGGAGACCGGAACGTCGCCCGGGGGAGACTGTGTTCCTCTAAAGGCAGTTGCAGCCTAGTGGTTAAGGTACTGGACTAGCAATCAAAAGGTCGCTGGTTCGAGCCCCAGTACTGCCAGGTTGCCACTGTTGGGCCCTTGAGCAAGGCCCTTAACCCTTAATTGCTTAGGTAATATACTGTCACATTACTGTAAGTCGCTTTGAATAAAAGCGTCTGCTAAATCCAAAACTGTGTATGTAAAGGAACCGTAATGATTTGGGGGGGGGGGCTGTTGAGCCTCTGGGGGCTCATTCGGTGCGCTGACCCAGATTTCGGGGTTCTGTATGAAGGTAGAAGCGAAGCGGCGTGACACAGAGAACCCGCCTGGACTCCAGATTCAGGTGTGTGTGTGTGTGTGTGTGTGTGTGTGTGTGTGTGTGTGCAGGGGGGAGGGGAGGTTGTGTCGGGGCTCCACGCCTCAGCTGACGGAAGTGTTTCGGATATTCGGTTTTATTAGCGACGCCACTCGTTGAGGAAATGTACTCGTGTATTAGCATGTAGCGGTGCACGTGTCAGCACGCTGAGGCTAACGGTGTGTGACCGGGATCACAGTCTCAGACGTGTCAGTGTGTGTGTGTGTGTGTGTGTGTGTGTGTGTGTGTGTGTGTGTGTGTGGCGTTCCCGCTAGCTCTCAGCGCGCCGAGACGCCGTCGTTTTGCTTTTGTCAGCGCTCCAAGTCTCGGCGAAAAGTGCCGGCTAAGCCAGTGTGTGTGTGTGTGTGTGAGTGTGTGTGTGTGTGTGTGTGTGTGTGTGTGTGTGTGTGTGTCTGACTAGCTGCTCAGCTCAGAGGAAACAAAAACACACGATAAATAATAAATAATAAATTAATTAATTAATAAAAATCACAGCAATTATCAACCAATCAGAAAGAAGAAAGAACATCGTGCACGTGAGCAACCAGAGAGTCCAGGACTGACCCGGCCCAACTAGGCGTGTCCGTTTTGCCAAATTAGGACGTACCTGACGTGACCTGATACTTGATAGCTGATACCTGAAAGTCCCGCCCACCTTCCTGCTGGCCATTAGGTTAACACGTCCGCTCGTTAGCATGTTAGCTCGAGAAGATTTGAGGCGCCGTACACTAGCACCCGCTGGATCCTCAGACAGCTCTGGATCTTGATGGTTTTTATGGGAACCTGGGATGTGTGGTCAACAGGGGGCGCCACACAACAGGTTCTGGAACCTGTTTATTTTTGGTGGAAACTGGACCGGAACCAGTTCCACACTAGTCAAAAAGAGCTAACAGAGAGCCGTACAGCGCACGGAGAGTCTCGCTGTGTAGTTCCGGTGACTCCTGCTGTCCGAACAAGGCGCCGGAACTAGACAGACCTGCACACTCACCCAGCACAGGAGGAGGAGGAGGAGGAAGGAGGAGGAGGAGGAGGAAGGAGGAGGAGGAGGAGGAGGAAGGAGGAGAACTGGTGTTTATTTAAGGTCAGATCGGATCTCTAACAGAATAAAGACTCACTGGACTGAGCAGTTTTGGCCTCCACGGGTTTGGTGTACACGCCCAGACCCATCTCAGAACGGGCCGCCAGGGAGAACTTGTACAGCGTGTCGGGCTTCAGACCTTCCACCGTGTACGAACCGGCGGGGTCAAAGGTCACGTGGAGCTGAAAGATAGAGGACACAAAAAATACACATTAAAATTTCTCTCATTTTACCTTTAAAGAAAATCGTTTATCTTTATTTTTATTTATTTATTTATTGTTACTCATTAAATGGTTATTTATTTAGTTAAGCAAATTATTAATGTATTAATTATTTTTATGTAACTATTTATTTTTAGTATTTATTTATTATTATTACTCATGAATTGGTTAATTATTTTGTTATTAATTTTATTTTTTATTTAATTATTCATTATTGTTACTCATTAATTAGTTATTTTATTAATTATTACATTTTTTATTTAATTATTTATTAGTTTCATATGAATTGTTTTCTTTAGCTATTAACTAATTCATTTATTAATTTTATTTTTATTTAATTATTTATTTGATTATTTTAATGTATTTATTTATTTACTGTTACTCATTAACTGGTTAATCATTTTATTTAGTTATTTACTAATTAATATATTAATGCATTTTATTTTTTATTCATTTATTTATTTGATTATTTTTAAGTATTTATATATTATTATTAATAATTAATTTATTAAGACCTTCAGAGCTTTGAGGTACACAAACTATACGGACAAAAGTATTGGGACGCCCCTTATAATTTCTGAATTTGTGTGTTTCAGACACGACTGTTGCTAACAGTGAAGTGCTTCTGACTTTAGAACAGGAACAGTTTAGGGAAGGCCCATCCCTGTTCCAGCATGACTGACGTGCTGCCGTACCTTGTTATGGGACCCGTCCTCCCAGTACTGCAGCTCGTACTGGGTGATGAGGTCCTGCACGGGCCAGAGCCATTTCAGCATGATCTGGGTATCCAGCTCGGCTTCCGCCTCGAACCCGCTCGGCTGCGCTGGCATTACAAGATTAAAAAAGGGGAAATTAAGGAGCAAAAAAAAACAGCAGAAGGAATAAAATAATAAATAAATACAATTAATTAATTGGTAACAATAAAAAATAAATAAAATAATAAAATAAATAAATAAAAGCAATAAGTAAATGAAATTAATTAAAACATTTAAATAATTAATTAACAAATAGATAGCTAAAATTATTACTTAATTAATTACTAACAGTAAGAAATAAATACAATTAATTAATTAGTAAAATAAAGAAATAAATAAAAATCCAAAAGTATAAAGACAAAATGCAAAATAATAATAAATTATCAATTATAATAAATAAAATATATTATAATAATATAATTTATTATAATAAATTATAATAATATAATAATAAATGTATTAGGATAAAACAGGAATTATTTAAGCGTCTGATCTTTAGTTTGGCGTCCTGTCCAGGGTGTGTTACTGAACTGTGCCCAGTGATTTTGGACCCACCGCAACCCTGACCAGGATAAAGCGGTGATAAACACATGACAGTGATGATACTTCTAAAAAAAGTCTCGGCCCTAATAAAGCAGTACTGAAGTGTTACTGGTAAACTGCTGGACTGAGATGTACCCACCTCCCTGCTGAGTTTTGACCTGCAGGACTTCGGACGGCGGCCCGTCTCCCACAGACGTGAAGCCCAGGACGCGGAGGCTGTAGGTGACGTCGGTGATGAGTCCGGAGATGGTGGTCAGCCTGCTGTCGTCCGTGTTGTGCTTCTGCCAGGCGCTCAGCTGGGCGTCCGGCTCGGTGCTGTAGTACACGCGGTAGCCTCTGATCTGACCGTTCGGTTCCTCCGGCGGCTCCCACTGGACCAGCATGGTGCTGGAGCTCAGCATGCGGGCCTGGACGTGGAGCGGGGGCGAGGACGGCGCCTGCTCGCTCGTCCGGGTCTCCACGCCGTCGCTGGGCGGCCCGCGGCCGATGTTGTTGACCGCCATGACGCGGAACTCGTACTCGGAGTAGGGGCTCAGGCCGCCGATGCTGTAGCGCGTGGTGGCCACGCCGTCCACCTCCTGGAAGCTGCCGTCCGAGGACTTGGGCCGGTACTGGATCATGTAGTAGGAGACGGGCTCGGGGTTGCCAGAGTCCCAGATCAGGGTGATGCTGGTTGCCGTGGTTTCCGTTACCATCAGAGACGCCGGGGGTTTAGGGAGAGCTGAGGAGGAATTAAACCAATTTTTATTAATTATCACAGTAAATGATCAAAAGTATGCGGACGCCAGCTTGGCGTTACCTTTGACGATGACCTGCGCGGTGGCCTCGATCATGCCCAGGGGCGACATGGCCACGCACGTGTAGTTGTCCGACTTGCTGATGTTGGTGAGTTCCAGAACGTTCCGGCCCACGGGCATCAGATCTTCCTTGGTCAGCTCCACGTCTCCCCTCATCCACTTCACGTGGGGCATGGGGGCGCCCACGGCCACACAGGTGAGGTTGGCGCTGCCCATGGGCATCACCTCCTGGTCGCTGGGTGGGATGGAGAAACGAGGCGGGACCCTGCGCACTGGAACACACAGCGGGAGGAACGGTCAGATACGGAACGCTCCAGAGAGGAACCCAGGCCGGTCCGGGCACCAGGATCACCCAGCGGTGCAGACTAGCGTGGCACGACCAGCCTGGCACACAGCTTCCTCTTTGCAACCATAACAGACTTCACTCGTCTGTTTTTCTCTCTCTATAGGAACTTGTGCGCATTTAATCGATCAGGGAGCGTTACATAAGAAGTCCTGGCTCACAGTCTGCATTCCGATTCTTCCGATTCTTCCCAGACTGAATACAATTTGCAATAAGCAACAGAGGATTAAGGGCCTTGCTCAGGGGCCCAACAGTGGCAACTCGGTGGTGGGGCTTGAACCGCCAACCTTCTGATTACCACTCAAGCAGCTCAACCACTAAACTAGGGTCAAAGAATTGGAAACAATATTTATTTGATACCATTCGAATCCTGAGGTGTGTTACCAACCATACGAGCGCCCACACAGACACAACTGGCTATTGGTTATGGCCTGGGATTACAGGGGGATGGGTTCGAGGCCCAGTGATGAACTGGCATTAGTCCTGTGTGTGATACTCTATTTTGCCCGGTGATTTTGGTGACCACAGAACCCTGTAATAAGCGGGGGTGTCCGCATACTTCCGGCTGTAGTGTGTCTCAGATAACGCCCGGACACGCCCCGACGTTCGGGGGCGAATGGGAGCGAGGAAGAGCCGGCGGGACCCACACATTGTTCCCCGAGACCTTTTCTCCGCTTCTCTTTGTGCGCCTCTGATATGCAGATAAGCCGCGTTAAAAAAGGTTCCCATGGTGATGAAAGGAGCTGTCGGCGCGGTGCGAGAGCGGAGACGAACAGACCGCCGGCGCCCGAGCCGATCCGAACGCTTCGACTCAAGAACGATGGCTGGAGATAAACGAGTCCGAGCTTTCAGACCCAAGAGGGACGAATCAAGGACGTGACGGGGGGAAATAAAGGAATTTTAAATAAACGTCCTGTTCGAACCCACGACCTTCTATTGTGTTTCTTTATTTCTACGCTGATGTTTCAATCTCGTCCCTTTTGTTCCTGAAGGCGCCGGGGATTAATCGCTTCATGTAAATCGAACAACCTGAGCGGGTTTGAAACGCCGCGGAGAGCCAAGCGGACGCTAATTGCCAGCGGTCACCGCAAAGATGGATTCTTTAAATATTTCTCGATACGGCCGGACGGCTGCACTCGTTATCTCCAGAAAACGTTCCACCGGCTCTTTGTTCCATTTAGACATGGAGAACGACTCGGAAAAACGTTTCGGTCAGCTGCGTCGACCGGACTCACCTGGCAAAGCTTTGATGTAAGAACCACGGTTGACATTTATTAACCAGGTAATAATTAAAAGGAAGTGGTTGAACGGCTTGGTGACGGAATGTAAAGAACAGAGGAACTGAGGAACACTAGAGGAACTGAGGAACACTAGAGGAACTGAGGAACACTAGAGGAACACTAGAGGAACACTAGAGGAACTGAGGAACACTAGAGGAACTGAGGAACACTAGAGGAACACTAGAGGAACACTAGAGAAACTGAGGAACACTAGAGGAACACTAGAGGAACACTAGAGAAACTGAGGAACACTAGAGGAACACTAGAGGAACACTAGAGGAACTGAGGAACACTAGAGGAACTGAGGAACACTAGAGGAACACTAGAGGAACACTAGAGGAACACTAGAGAAACTGAGGAACACTAGAGGAACACTAGAGAAACTGAGGAACACTAGAGGAACACTAGAGGAACACTAGAGAAACTGAGGAACACTAGAGGAACACTAGAGAAACTGAGGAACACTAGAGGAACACTAGAGGAACACTAGAGGAACACTAGAGGAACACTAGAGGAACTGAGGAACACTAGAGGAACACTAGAGGAACACTAGAGGAACACTAGAGAAACTGAGGAACACTAGAGGAACTGAGGAACACTAGAGGAACTGAGGAACACTAGAGGAACACTAGAGAAACTGAGGAACACTAGAGGAACACTAGAGGAACTGAGGAACACTAGAGGAACACTAGAGGAACTGAGGAACACTAGAGGAACACTAGAGGAACTGAGGAACACTAGAGGAACACTAGAGGAACACTAGAGGAACTGAGGAACACTAGAGGAACTGAGGAACACTAGAGGAACACTAGAGGAACACTAGAGAAACTGAGGAACACTAGAGGAACACTAGAGGAACACTAGAGAAACTGAGGAACACTAGAGGAACACTAGAGGAACACTAGAGGAACTGAGGAACACTAGAGGAACTGAGGAACACTAGAGGAACACTAGAGGAACACTAGAGGAACACTAGAGAAACTGAGGAACACTAGAGGAACACTAGAGAAACTGAGGAACACTAGAGGAACACTAGAGGAACACTAGAGAAACTGAGGAACACTAGAGGAACACTAGAGAAACTGAGGAACACTAGAGGAACACTAGAGGAACACTAGAGGAATACTAGAGGAACACTAGAGGAACTGAGGAACACTAGAGGAACACTAGAGGAACACTAGAGGAACACTAGAGAAACTGAGGAACACTAGAGGAACTGAGGAACACTAGAGGAACTGAGGAACACTAGAGGAACACTAGAGAAACTGAGGAACACTAGAGGAACACTAGAGGAACTGAGGAACACTAGAGGAACACTAGAGGAACTGAGGAACACTAGAGGAACACTAGAGGAACTGAGGAACACTAGAGGAACACTAGAGTAACACTAGAGAAACTGAGGAACACTAGAGGAACACTAGAGGAACTGAGGAACACTAGAGGAACACTAGAGGAACTGAGGAACACTAGAGGAACACTAGAGGAACTGAGGAACACTAGAGGAACACTAGAGGAACTGAGGAACACTAGAGGAACACTAGAGGAACTGAGGAACACTAGAGGAACACTAGAGGAACACTAGAGGAACTGAGGAACACTAGAGGAACTGAGGAACACTAGAGGAACACTAGAGGAACACTAGAGGAACACTAGAGGAACTGAGGAACACTAGAGGAACACTAGAGGAACACTAGAAGAACACTAGAGGAACTGAGGAACACTAGAGGAACACTAGAGGAACTGAGGAACACTAGAGGAACACTAGAGGAACACTAGAGGAACACTAGAGGAACTAAGGATTAAAAGCATGCAGCGTTGCAGCCTTCCCTAAACTGCTGCCTGCTGCTCTGTGTGGCATGCACACACTTTTGTCCATATAGCATATGTGTCGACCGTGGTTGTGTCCCAAATTGCACCCAAGCACAGGATGTCTTCACTACAGTTCTATTTGGGATGCGGAGTTGACTAAACGAAGGTTACGTGGCATTATTGTCTAGTTTACTAAAGCTGTAACTCATCACACAGATCGAATGTGCACTTGGGAACGGTCGCTCGGGTGGTGTGGCAGGGCGGAGTCTCGGCAGAGGTCGTGCCTGAGGGAGGGAGGCAGGATGGACAATCACACTCTTGACACTAGAACAGTGACCCCCGCTGTCTGGTCGGGTGTACACAGGTACACAGAGGGTAGCGTGTGTGACCATCCACCACTGGTGGTTTCAACCATAGAGGGTCACCAGAGGTCACTAGAGCTCCGGTGCAGACGTGCAGTCCATTGCCAGGGGTTCCCATGACCCCCCCCAGACACAGCCAATCATGTCTAACGCATAATTTACAGCCGCGCCACCCAAACGCCTCATATATAACCCATCGTTTATTCTATTATACACTAGAATTATCAGAATTATTAAATATTATATACTTTAATCGGCACCTACGATTCCATAATCGACCCCAACGAGCCTTAACGAACCAGAATCAACAACGTTTGGGTCACAAAATGTTCCTCAGATTTAATTTTCCCCCAAACCGGCCCTAGAAAAGCTCTAAACATCTGGACGGTACATCTCCCCACGCTGACGTCTTAACTACGCTCAGAAACATGAAAAATGACGAGGTCGACGCTACTGAACTCACTGCTCATCTCATCTCGATTGAGCAGAAATGAAAACGTTCACGTCAGAGAATCACGTCAAGAACTAATAATAATAATAATAATAAAAACACGAGGAGCTTCAGGTTCATGCAGGATATACGAATACAAAAAAATATACCAAATGCTAGAACGGTCTAGGATACAGAAAACATCTGGTGGGATTAAAAATAAATAAATAAATAAAATAAGGAGGTTTTGGGCTGCTAGAAGACGGGAGGGTTGAGAGGTGAGGAGACCAACCTTCTCGCAGTTCTGACAGGTGAGATGATGGAAATGGAGACAAAAGAGAAACAGACAGCGAATGACACACGAGAACAGTGAGAATTATTTCATGAAGGTGAGACAGACAGACGAGATGCAGCCACCAAACAAACAAACAAACAAACAAATAGTTCTATCATAACAAATCCTGGAGGTGGGGTGGAGTGGGGTGGCAGGTGTGGTGGTAGAGGAACCGGGTACATGCATCATACATCATTCATCTACTACTGAACTGTACATATATACTAATGAGCCGAAACATTAGGACCAGCCCCAAGAGTGAGGGATCTATTAGATGTGGATCTGATGGTGTGTGTGAGGGTGAGGGATCTATTAGTCGTGGATCTGATGGTGTGTGTGAGGGTGAGGGATCTATTAGATGTGGATCTGATGGTGTGTGTGAGGGTCTAATGTTTTGGCTCTACAGTATATATATTATATATAATTGGAGGATATAAATGAGAAGTTTCTGTACACGTTTACATTATCTGATCATTTATTTCTCCGTTACGCTCAGGGCTCCGTTAGTAAAATGTAAATGTTGGTTTAATCTGGTCGTTCTGAACGCCGGCGGTGATGTTTACATTTCTACACACTCACATTCAGTCAGGATCATCGACTCAGGATTTTAATTAAAGTCTCATTAAAAGCGTCCCGTTACAGAGAATCAATACAAACCTGACAGCCAATCAGACGCAAGGATTTCAGTGGGTACACAGATACACACATGCGCTAACCACCCCGATCCCCATCTCACCCTAATCCTGCATACCTCACCCTACATCTCACACACCTCACCCCTAATCCTACACCCCTCACCCCCAAAAATCTAGATACTCCACCCCAAACATCCTACATACCACACCCAAATCCTACACACCTCACCCTAATCCTGCATACCTCACCCTACATCTCACACACATCACCCCTAATCCTATACCCCTCACCCCCAAAAATCTAGATACTCCACCCCAAACATCCTACATACCACACCCAAATCCTACACCCATCATCTCATTCCCCTACACACCCCACCCAAATCCTACACACATCCCTCCAATCCTTAGCCTAAGCACCATCCCATCCCAAATACTACACACCTCACAATGAAAGGGTGAAAATATGAGAGGGTGAACAGGTGAGAGGGTGAGGAATTGAGAGGGTGAACAGGTGAGAGGGTGAGGAGGGTGATTAGTGAATGGAACGAACCTTCTCGTTGATCTGAGACGTGATGAGACATTAATAACAGACGCAGATTTAATGAGACGAAGCAAAAACAACAACAAAGAGACAGTGAATATACAGACACACACACACACAGATACACACACATCTGTAACACACTCACAGACACACACACACACACACACAGATACACACACACTCACACACACACAGATACACACACACACAAGATATATACACATTCACAGGTACACACACATCTGTAACACACTCACAGACAAACACTCACACACACACACAGATACACACACACTCACACACACACAGATACACACACACACACACACACAAGATATATACACATTCACAGGTACACACACATCTGTAACACACTCAGACACACACTCACACACACACACAGAAACACACACATCTGTAACACACTCACAGACACACACACACACACACACACACACACACACACACTCACACACACACACACAGATACACACACACACACAAGATATATACACATTCACAGGTACACACACATCTGTAACACTCACAGACACACACACTCACACACACAGATACACACACACACATACACACACACACATACACACACACACACATACACACACTCACACACACAGATACACACACACACATACACACACAGTTACACACACACAGTTAATCTGCTGATAGAATTTATCAGGAATTCTATCATTAAGAATGTAGACGTGAGTGAATGAATTAATGAGAGTGAATGAATGAGTGAGTTAATGAGTTAATAAGTAAGTGAGTGAATTAATGAGTTAATAAGTGAGTGAGTGAGTTAATGAGTTAATAAGTGAGTGAGTGAGTTAATGAGTTAATAAGTGAGTGAGTGAGTTAATGAGTTAATAAGTGAGTGAGTGAGTTAATGAGTTAATAAGTGAATGAACGCAGCAGCTCGGTTCCATCGTTAGTAAAAACCCGCTGGTTCGTGTTATAACGACTCTGTGTGTGTGTGTGTGTGTGTGTGTGTGTGTGTGTGTGTGTGTGTGTGTGTGTGAGTGAATCCACCGCTGACTGGTGATTGGTCGGTTGTTGAAGGGGGCGGAGCTGCAGATTGATACATACTGAAATAATGTAGCGGTTTCATCGCTTTCATCTTTACATTGTAACAAAGATCAAAAGAACGCCGGAGGCTGCAGGTTACCAGAAATATGTGGACGCTAGTTTAATTATTATCAACAAATATACATAATAAAAGAAATAAATAAACAAAAAGAATAAACAGAATTGTGTATTCCTGGACACAGGCCATTTGGGTGGTGCAGCGGTTTGTTACTCTAGCCCGGTACTGCTGGGATCCGGGTTCCAATCTCTCCGATGCCATCAGCCGACTGGGCATCTACATACAGACGTGATTAGTAACGTTTGAGGAAAGAGGGTGACTGAAGCCCGAACTGGCACCCTGTCCAGTGTTTCCGGGTGGAACCTAACCCGCCACAACCCTGACCAGGTCCTCGTGCGCCTTTGCTTTTGCTCCTGCTAATAAAAAACGGATGAATTTTGGGGTTGTCCGAGTGAGCTGGCATTGCGCCCGTCTAGCTGTAAACAGAGGCGTGACAGAGTTCCTACTTTTCGGCGCGTACGGCTGTGCCAGGGTGCGTGGGGTGAAGGGGGAGGGGAGGGGCGCACCGTGGGGCACCGCAGCAGAAGCCGTGAACAATAAAAACAGAAGTATTAATAATAGTCATGTTTTGACGGAGGAAGCAGCTGGTGTAACCAAACCCGGGCGTGGCCCAGACGGTTACTCTCACAAAGGTGTGTGTGTGTGTGTGTGTGTGTGTGTGTGTGTGTTACCTCGGACGTAGAGGTTGGCCGGGGCGGAGTAGCGAGTCCCGGCGCTGTTGGTCGCCACACACTCGTACTTCCCCTGATCTGATTCGTCGCTGTTCTCGATCTGCAGCGCTCCTGAGGGACAAACACACCAAACATTTTATTCGTTCATTCATTCAGTCTGAATCAACACTCCGACACGATCAGGGTCACGGTGGGTCAGGAGCCATGCTTCACCCAATCAGGGCGCTCAGTCAAAACTAGGATGCGATTAGAGCCGCCAATTCGCCCGCGGAACGGTTTCGGGAAGGCGGGAGGGAACCAGAGCACACAGAGTTCTCACAGATGTGGTGAGAACATGCCAAACTCTCTGGGTATCTGGGCAAATAACGAGCAATAAGCTACACCACACGGCCAGAAGTATCCGGACACCGTACGACCGGCTTGTAAGCCTCTTTACAGTTTTGGTAAACATGTTCCACAAGAGCGTGCCTGTGGGAATTTGTGCCTATTCAGTCAAAACGAGGCATCACGCTGGCAGTCAGTGTTCCGATTCATCCCGGTGGTTCGGTATAGTTTCTCCACACCAAACCTGTCAAACCAAGCCACAATCCTACTGAAGAACAGCGTAACGTCCTTCCCTAAACTGTTGCCACATATTTGTAGGCATGGGATTTATTTTATGGGTGTGTGTGTGTATTACCTGAACTCAATCATTAACAGGGGTGTCCCAATACTTCTGGTTGAGCTCTATCTGTGGTTGCGTTTATTTAGCGCATGGAGACCCGGCGTGACCCCGCCCGAGGCGCACAGACACGTCACACACGTAAGAGACGCGAGTTCATGATGTCACGATGAAGGATGCTCACGGTGGATTCATGCTCTCATCCAACCAACATGGGCGTGGCTGTTACATGATGAATTTAACACAAATGAATGAAAAAATAATAATAATCCAGAGTCACTGCTGTTCACATCCCGTCCCAACTTTTCTGGAGCCTGCTGTGTGTGTGTGTGTGTGTGTTAGCGTGTAAAAGCCAGAATTAATCTGACATCCATCAGCTCGTATTCAAACAAACGTTCCCGGGAACCCGCGCGATGATCCGCTCACACGCACATGCAAATCCGCCGCCTGCACCGCCCTCGAACCGCTGACAGAACGCTAGTGATAGGAAAATATCCCGCCGGGCGGCTCTGGAGAACCGACAGCAGCCTCCTGCATCCCAATTCATCCCAAAGCACCTTGTCAGGGTCCGACAGGCGTCACGAATGGGCATACACTTCAGATCCGAGCGCGCCTTCAAGGGTCTGAATTCATGCACAGGCTCACTGGGGCCTTCCCCAAACTGTTCTCACCATGGCAACGAAACCTGGGAAGTATGACACGCCTCGAACGTAGCTGACGGTTTTAAGATGTGGACCAGATCGACGAGGTCGGGCGTCCACGAATCACACGGAGGAATCATCGGACGCCGCCGGTTACCGTGTCGGAGGCGGAGACGCGGTATCCAGGCAACCACACCATACCGCCGAGTTCCTGCCGAAGGACACGGCGGACGGTCGGGTGGAAACGGCTGAGATGGAGATGATGGCGACGTGATGGAATGAAAATATTTATTTGATTGTTTTAATATTCCGTCCAGCCGTCTTACCTCGGATGGGGGAGCCGCCTGAGCGCAGGACAGGATCAAAGAGAAAAGAGTTACACAGGGAAAGAGAGAGAGACAGGAGAACTCAGAGGTCATTAAAGGTCATTACAATCATCCCGGCAGCAGCGGCGTGAGTGCGGCAGGTGTGATGGGTTAGTCAGGTGTTCGGGGTTAGGGTGGGGTCGGCGTCTCTACCTGAGCGGAGCTGCTTGATCCGCCCGTCGCTGCTGTTGATGTCCACGGGCAGGAAGTCCTTCAGCCAGGAGATCTCGGGGTCGGGGTTCCCGCTGGCGGCGCACAGCATGGTGGCGGTCCGTGTGCGCTCCACCACTTTGAGCTGAGGGCCCATGTCGATGGCGGGGAAGCCCGACGGGACCTGGATGTCTGAAACAGAACAGGAGGAGGAATTATGTACACATCAGCGGGAACGAGGAACACGTTCGACCCTCCCGCCCCCAGGCACGGCCACCGTGTTTGATATGATCAGATGCGGACAAAAGTATCGGGACGCCCCCTAATAATTACCGAATTCATGTGTTTCGGATACAACAATTGCTAACAGGTGTAATAATTATGTAATGAATTATATATAGGAACCCACTCGACCCTCCCGCTCTCTGGCACCGCCACTTGCGCCTGCCAGACGCCTGAGAGTTGGAGACGACAGGCTAAACTAGCAAAACGGACCAATACGACGGAACATGATACGATCTTGGTCTTCTTCCATGGCTTATATTCTCTTCTCAACCAGTATGGACTGATGATGTCACATCTAGACCGCTGGCACCGTACGGTGTGTCACTTTCCCCCTGCAGGTCTTCCTGTGGTTCCCAGTCCGTGGTTCCCAGTCCGTGGTTCCTGGTCTCAGACGTTCTCGACTGCCAGAACGTGACTCACTGTTTTCCTGATGAGCTTAGCAAGGTGCTCGTCAGCGCTGACGGGATTAAGAAGTGAGGAAAGTCTCTGTCGGCGCGCCCGGACTCGTCTCCCGTACGTCAGAGACGGTTCCTCATCCCCACGTCGGAGAACCGCGGTGGCAGGTGACTCGCCTTGTTTCCGAGGAAATCAGAAACCCACCTGGTTCAGATCTGTCTGACCACGCCCACTTATGGGTTACGCAACACTTGCCGAACTTTCCCTCGGTTAAAAAGTCACATTTGTGTCCTCATAAAATATCTGACGGGTCTCCCCCTCACCCCCCCTCACCCCCCGTAAATCCGGCAGCACGGTGCCCGCCGGTGCCACGCAGGTACCAGAGCAACAGTCCTCCACACAATGGCACCTAATTAAATTCCTCTTCCAGACGGAGACTGGGCGCGGGCGCGTGACGCCGGAGTTTAACGAGGGTTCTGAGGGCCGATAAGCCCGCGCAGACCCGTACACATGCTAATAACGTAGCGCTTTATCCGCGTGAACACACGCGCCCGCTTCATCCGCACCAACCGCCGTAAAAGAATACGAGTCTCTGATGGTGCCGACAGATTCCGCAGCATTGTTCTCCAAAAAATAACTCTGGGACCGACGTGGTGCAGAACCGAGACGTGGATCTGATAAACGCTCTGTCAGATAAATACAACATTTAAATTATTCTAAAAATCAAAAAGCACAGAAAGAACTGAAATAAAATAAATAAATAAAAAACTGACTAAGAGAAAAAGTAATAATTAAAAAAACTGGAAGTTTTAAGGGGTAGAAAAAAAAGACCAAAAAGAAATTAAGAAATTAAATAGAAGGAGGAAAAAAATTTAAATAAAAAATGAATTTAAGAAGAAAAATTTAAATGAAAAAAAATAAAATAAAGAACAATTAAAGAAAAGAAACAAAAGAAAAAATGGAAGGAAAATTAAAAAAATTAAAGAAAATAAAAGAAAAAAACATTTAAAGAAGGAACAATAAAAAAGAAAGAAAATAAAAAATAAATGAAAAAGAAAAAGGAAAGAAAAAAGAAAAGTAAAAGAAAAGGAAAAATAAAAAATAAAGAAAAGGAACGGAAAGAAGGAAAAAATTAAAAAAAAAAAAGAAAAAATTAAAGAAAAGAAACAAAAGAAAAAAAGAAAAAAAATTCAACTGAAAAAATAAAGAAAATTAAAAAAAAAAATAAAGAAAATTAAAAAATAAAGAAAAAATATTAAAAAGAATGAAGAAAAAATAAATAAAAAATGGAGAAACACGGCGGTGATTTGCGGGCTTTTGAAGGGCGACGGCTGCAGCCTATATTTCACCTGGACCGGATCCAGCGCCTGTAATTTTACCGGAGAGTCCTTGAAGACGAGTGTGTGTGTGTGTGTGCGCGTGTGTAGTTCCACTCCGCCATGTTGCGGCAGTCCTTGGGAGAGGCCGCTCTCGACAGGCGCAGTTTGTACCTGTCAGAACGGCCATGATGGACGGCGCCGGGCTCCGGGCCAGCAGATGGCGGGAGAAATTAAACCTGTGCCGCCGAGGGAGACCAGACCTGCAGCGGGCGAGCGGGCGGGGCGGGCGGAGTGATTTGTTTACGGCGTCAGAGAGGAAGCGAACGCCTCCGGCGGGGAAACGTCTCCGGTCGGTTAGCTGAACACTGAGCGAGACGCGGTGATGCGCGGAACACCGGAACGGCCGCCGGGGGCCGAAACGGACGCGTGACGAGCTTAATGTGTCGCTCTCTCCGCGCGCTAGCTACAATATTTACGACTCGTATTACGTAGCAGTCGTCCGCCGCATCTCGACTGTAACGCGCGGCTAATACACGCCGGCCTCTGGAAATCCCGCAGCCCATTATTTTTTTCAGGATTCTCGGGAATTACAGCCTGCGCCGGTCCGCCGCGCGTCGGTTACGCTTCCGACGCCGCCACTTTCCACAGGCGGAGGATTCAGACGTTAGCGAGCGTGACGTACGAAAAAACGCAAACCGACAGGACGTTTCTGTTTCCGCGTGATCGCTCCGTCATCTCGGCTCGTGCAAACTTCCCCGAGGGAACGCCGGAGAGATCCGGGCGACGAGATCCATCACAGGCTCCCCGCACAGACCACCGGAACGCAAATATGGAAACATATACACACACGTCAGCCAAAAATATATAGACGCCAGACCACGAGCTGGTTGGACGCAGCTATAACAGCCGTTCCTGGTGACTGATGCGGAACGAGAAGTCCTGGCTCACAATCAGCCTTCCGATTCATCCCAAAGGCTTGATGCCACTGGAGATCCTTCAGACTCCACCTTAAACTCTGTCCAGCCATGTCCAGCTCTGTGGACATTTGGGGGGCAATCGTGGCTCCCAAAGGCTCTGGAATCAAGCCTTAGGGATGAATCGGAAGGCTGATTGTGAGCTGGGCCTTCTCTTTCCTCATGAGCTCGGCTGTTTTAGCCGCCTCCGAACAGCTCATGGTCCTGTGAACTGTTGTCACTAAGAATTATGTACAAGGAACTTCAATAAGGACAAAAAAAACTGGTCGTCCAATCATCGCTGCAGAAATGACGGATTTTCTGTGAGCGTCTATAAACTTTTGAAACAAACCGCGGTGCGCTGTAAACCGCCGCCCTGAATATTTGCACACAAGCCCTCAAACCTCTAGCATGCAAACGAAGCCCCAGCATGCAAAGCAAAACTGGTTCCAGTAAACACACTGGGATCCAAAATAAGTACAAGCACCGTCTGGACCGCTACCGTAATCGCTCATGGTGAATTAAAGGAAAATTAAAGAAAAGGAAAAAAAATAAAGAGAAAAAAAGGAAAAATTAAAGAAAAATTATAGGAAAATTAAAGAAAAGGAAAAAAAATAAAGAGAAAAAAAGGAAAAATTAAAGAAAAATTATTGAAAAGGAAAAAATAACGAAAAAAATAAAGAAAGATTCAAGAAAGGGAAAAATAAAGAAAAATTAAAGAAAAGAAAAATAAAGGGAAAAAAAAGAAAAAAAAAAAGAAATCGAGGACTTTAACATGTTCTCTCTCTGTACAGTGGTCATGCTAACTCTAAATTTGTCTGTATGGTGCAAAATCCAAAAATCACCAAAAACCTGAGCTTTATGTCACTAGGAACTTGTGTAGGCGTGGCGTAAGGACACGGGCTGAGTGATCTGGTCTCAGTGACCGGAGGTGTGTTTGAGGGAGTGATGAGGCTTTAATATTGCACAACACTGTACCTGCTGTAAAGCATGGTGGTGGTAGTATTACACTGCGGCGCTGTTTAGATGCCAGAATTTTTTTTTTTTATTATTTGGACGTCAAACAAACCAAGAGATCCAAAACAAGAGAAGCGGGATGGTTGTCGTTAGCAACGCGCCTATCAATCAGCTCCTCTTTTGTGCGGCGCTGCTGAACTGAACACGCCGGGGGACAAACAATAACCGCTAACAGATTCATTTAGCAGGACGTGATATCCTGGCGCGTCTCGCTCACCCGCCCTCGAACCTGCACCAGATAAACACCGTACAGCCACAAGTATGTGGACACCCTTACATACCACGCGCATTCATATAGAAGTCATCGAAGTGCTGATACACGTCCATATTCACGTCTGAATACTTTAGACACCCACCAATCCCGCCCCCCTGACAGTCGTGCTCTGAACCGCTTCTTACCCTCCAGTACGGTGAGTTTGGCGCTGGTGTTGATCTCTCCGGCGCTGTTGGCGGCCGTGCACTCGTACACCGCCTCGTCTCGGTGCGTCCGCAGGGGCTGGATACGCAGCACGGAGCCCGAACCGTCGTCAAAATCGATCACCTGAGGGGCACACAGGAAAGACTTACAGCGCTGTGACAGGGTACAGTCTCAGCAATTAAAGCTTAAGGGCCTCGCTCAAGGGCCCCATAGTGACAACCTGGCAGTGGTGGGGCTTGAACCGGCAACCTTCTGAGCTAGTCCGGCACCTTAACCCTACAGTTATACAGCAGGTAGATCTCAACCAGGCTGGTACGTCTGATATTTGCTCTAGGAAAGGGAGTGCTTCCCTAAACTATTGCCACAAAATTAAAAGCACGTCATGTTTAGTTGGCGTGGCTTATTATTTAACAACTTTTGGACCTAATAATTAAAAAAGGGGGCGTCCACATACTTTTGACCGTACAGCATAGACGTCCTGTACGCGGTAACGATGCCCGCCGGTGCCACTTTGATGCCGTGCTTTGCAGGTATTTTGAATACTTGGGTCCGTACCCGGGTCTGATCCGCACACACCAATTTAGTCATGTCCAATTCCCACCCTGCTGGAGGAGAGTCACAGACTTTCATTTTACCATCCGGAGACGGCGGTTTGAAGAGAGCATCACAGCGTACGGAGAGCGACGCCCTACTATCTGTGAAGCAACCGCCCCTCATGCAGGCGGCATCGAGGAACCCGATCGACCTTCCCTCCCGCAAGACACAGCCAATCTCGTCTCATATGGAAGTCTGGATTCAAACCCGGATTCTTAGCAACACCCACCCAAAACAGACAGGTCATGTGATCCATAATAAAACCGGACTCACCTCGAACCGCTGCGAGCTGACCTTCTTCCCCTTCTTCATCCACGTAATTCGAGGTCTGGGTTCCCCTTTGGCCTGGCACACGAACGATGCCACCCCTCCCGAAATGCCCGTCTGATCCTCCGGGCTCTTGATGAACTCTGGCGAACCTGGAAGAAGAACGCATCGTGAAAAATCAAGGGGAAAAAATTATACTCTTCTATTTAGTGGCTGGATTTTAGGCACTGTTGCAAATCCCTGCAGTCACGTTCCAAAATCCGGGTACAGGATTGCGCAGAGGGGTGACGCCGGATCAAGCATCGAAAACTAAACGGTTCCCAAAACCCTGAAGTGTTCGGACGGCGCTGCTCATACGCCCGTCGAACGCGCCCGGAAAACAACGAGCCGGATAAACAACCACCACTGAAGGGATTAACGACAAAGGCCGCGGAGGAAGTTCGGATTTTAAAAAGCGGTTCAGCCGGAGGAAAACAAGCGGGCGTTTCGTAAGTGCCCGCCAAACCGGTTTAGTGTTTTTATGTTCACGCCGAGTCACGACACGTCTGTTTGTGCAAAGCAAAACACACACACACACACACACACACACCTGTAACGACAGAACAGGTTCCGCCATCTAATCATCACACCTGTACAGGTGAGACAACAACAGCTCACACACACTGACAGCTGGATGACAGTCAAAAGTATTGGGACGCCCCTTCTGATTATTCAGCCAGAATTATATAAAAGAGACACACTGACTGAATAAGCACAAATTCCCACAGACACACTCCAAAGTCTTGTAGAAGCCTTCTCAGAAGAGCGGCCGTTCAGGTTGCTTTGTTTTTTAAACTGCTTTGGGACCGAACGGGCACAAATCCCCATAGACATACTTCAAATCAGTATGAATAGAGATCACACAGAGGTCGCTTTACCTTAATACAGTTCATTTCTAATATGGGACCCGACGCCGTCAGGTTTGAGACGGCGCTCTCTGATTGGTCGGACACCACCGCCACGCCCCTTCTGATTAGTTAGCCAGACGTACTGACCAAATAGGCACAAATCCCCATAGATATACTTCAAATCATAATGAGAAGAGATCAAACAGAGGTCGCTTTAATTTAATAGGACCCGGTGCAATCAGGTTTGAGACGGCGCTCTCTGATTGGTCTGAGAACTGGACGCACTGACCGAACGGGCACAAATCCCCATAGACACACTTCAAATTATAATGAAAAGAGATCACAGCGAGCTCGCGGTCAGGCGTCCGAATACTTTTGGCCGAGTAGAGAATACGCTCACTGTGGAGCCCTGCTCTCTGATTGGTCGGTTTGGAGGGATGGAGATCAATAGCTAGTTAGCGTACCACGGTGCCAGTACGAGCGCTGGCCCGGCGCTGACCAGCTGCCAAGCGGATCCGAGTTAAATCGGCCTCGGCGGGCGGGAGCCGATACGGTGGCGTGACCTCGCTGTAGGACGTCGACCCCGGCGCGACGCTAACACGGTCCGTACGCCAGCAGCGCCAACTCGCGCTACTCTATCAGATCTGGAGCGCCCGCCGAACCCCCGCGACCCTGTCGGACTCTGGACGGACTGACATTTAAATGACATTTAGGTGCCGCGCCCGTTCCCCCGGAGGCGGGCGTGATTGGCACGGCCGAGCGCCACGCCGCCTCATGAAGGTTCCTCTCTGTCACTTATCTGGATTGGCGTCCGCGCCGCGCCAACGTGCCAGAAGACAGAGACCCCGGTGCCGCCTGCAGACACGGTGTACCCACTTCAGTCTGCCAGCCTGGATCCAGCGAATGACAGAATAAAGCTTGCTCGACTGGAAACAGTGACGCCTGCACTACGGCGGGTTCGAATTCATGCCAGACCTGATTTTTTTTGTTAATGGTTCTTGGATTTGTCCAACCATCCAGGCATTTTTGCCCCAGACATACTGACAGAACGGGCACAAATCCCCACAGACATACTTCAAAGTCTTGTGAGAAGCCTACTCAGAGATCACACAGAGGTCGCTCTATTGTAAAACAGGACGTCCGACGAACTCACGGTCAGGCGTCCGAATATTTTTGGCCATAAAGAGAATACCAACTCACTGTTCCATTTCTCTGTTCATTCATGCAGTCAAACTCACCCTAATTATATGGACACGTGCTTTAAAATTAAGGTCTGCTGCCCAAAAAGGTCTGCACTGACTTTTTGGGTTGAATTGGAATGCCAGTTGTGAGCCAGACCTTCTTGTCCGACCTGTCCAGTCACCTGACCTTACTCTGAAATGCAGAAATTCCCACAGACACGCTCCGAAATGTCAGTATACTTTTGGCTGGATGGTGCACCACCTCGTTTGTTCACCCAGACAGGCCGAGCTTTTAGGGTCAAGGGTTACCTCATCACTCACAGACTCTTTGATGAGGTCAGAGGTCAGGGGTGGGAGGAGAAACCCCCTCCTGACCCCCCCCAGGGGGTCATCAACAGGTGGAAGAACAGGTGGCCCAAAATATCCATCCAGTAGTGAGAAAAGTATGTGGACGCCCCTGTAAATGATCGTGTTCGGATATTTAAGCCACGCCCATCACTAACAACCAATCATTCGTTTGTTCATTTCATGTTACAACCATGCTTTCCTGGTCAGGGTCACAGTGGGTCCAGCTTCCCGGAATCACTAGGTGCGGTTGTATTAACACACCCAGACACAGGGGGCCTCTGCCAACCTCACGTCTTAGATGTAGCCCATCATGTCTGCATGTAGGCGCCCGACCGGTCGATAGCACTGATGGGGATTCAGACAGGAGCAAAGTTCTGGTCTTGTCTTGGAACTTGGGAGACGAGAGGATGATGTACTGGTGCCCTGACCAGTGTTTCCAGCAGGAACCGGACCCTCTGTGACCCTGACCAGGATGAATCGGTCAATGGAAATAAACCAAAAAAAAAGCTGTGAGCTGAGCTCAAGCGCATCGACCGCCTTCGGGACGCATCGGGAGACAACCCCCCCCCCCCCTCCCCCCAAAA
Organism: Trichomycterus rosablanca; assembly: GCF_030014385.1. Classification (NCBI taxonomy): domain Eukaryota; kingdom Metazoa; phylum Chordata; class Actinopteri; order Siluriformes; family Trichomycteridae; genus Trichomycterus; species Trichomycterus rosablanca. The sequence goes on from NC_086012.1 coordinate 18,088,398, forward strand.
AAAGAGATGAGGAGCCCCTCCCCTGCTTGATTTTCATTTGGATTTCAGAAACTGTCACAAATCCCTGCAGTCACGTTCCAGAATGAAAAAAATTGGAACATGACTGCAGGGATTTGTGAGAACAGTGACAGAAGGAAACGGTTCCCAAAACCTCGGACAAGCTGAACGTTTCAACCGGAACGTAACAAGCCGCTGGATTTAGGGCGGAGTGCTCGTGCCCGTCCCCTAATTTAGAGGCAGGAGGGGTTTCCCCAAAAACTCTCCCTGCTTCAAACAGAACGTTGTGCTAATAAATGTGGCGGGAGGTGGATTTGCGCAAACAAATAGCGCCGATCGATCCAAGCGAAGCACCGCGGCACCCGTTTACTCTCATTAATTATACATCAGTAGGTTACTCTCTCTCTCTCTCTCTCTCTCTCTCTCTCTCGCTCGCTCGCTCCGGCACTTAGCGGAAATGTGTCCCCCGCTAATCAGCCGCCGTCCTGTTAGCTAAACGCTTCCATTAGCGCCGCGTTTTTAAAGCTATCGTTTCCAATTAGCGCCGTGTTACACCGACAAACAGGATCAACAGGAACGTCCTGGGTTCTCCCGAAAACCATCGGCTGGTGGAAGCGCCGTGGTAACGATACAATATAATACGAAACCGTAGAAATAGTTTGGGGAAGGCCTGCACGTACCCCTGACCTCAACCCCGGTAAAAAAAGAGGAGTGGAGACTGTTATAGCCACAAGAGGGTTTGATATCTGACAAGTTGACGGTCAGGCTTCCACATACAGTGTATCACAAAAGTGAGTACACCCCTCACATTTCTGCAAATATTTCATTAGATCTTTTCATGGGACAACACTATAGACATGAAACTTGGATATAACTTAGAGTAGTCAGTGTACAGCTTGTATAGCAGTGTAGATTTACTGTCTTCTGAAAATAACTCAACACACAGCCATTAATGTCTAAATAGCTGGCAACATAAGTGAGTACACCCCACAGTGAACATGTCCAAATTGTGCCCAAATGTGTCGTTGTCCCTCCCTGGTGTCATGTGTCAAGGTCCCAGGTGTAAATGGGGAGCAGGGCTGTTAAATTTGGTGTTTTGGGTACAATTCTCTCATACTGGCCACTGGATATTCAACATGGCACCTCATGGCAAATAACTCTCTGAGGATGTGAGAAATAGAATTGTTGCTCTCCACAAAGATGGCCTGGGCTATAAGAAGATTGCTAACACCCTGAAACTGAGCTACAGCATGGTGGCCAAGGTCATACAGCGGTTTTCCAGGACAGGTTCCACTCGGAACAGGCTTCGCCAGGGTCGACCAAAGAAGTTGAGTCCACGTGTTCGGCGTCATATCCAGAGGTTGGCTTTAAAAAATAGACACATGAGTGCTGCCAGCATTGCTGCAGAGGTTGAAGACGTGGGAGGTCAGCCTGTCAGTGCTCAGACCATACGCCGCACACTGCATCGACTCGGTCTGCATGGTCGTCATCCCAGAAGGAAGCTGATGCACAAGAAAGCCCGCAAACAGTTTGCTGAAGACAAGCAGTCCAAGAACATGGATTACTGGAATGCCCTGTGGTCTGACGAGACCAAGATAAACTTGTTTGGCTCAGATGGTGTCCAGCATGTGTGGCGGCGCCCTGGTGAGAAGTACCAAGACAACTGTATCTTGCCTACAGTCAAGCATGGTGGTGGTAGCATCATGGTCTTGGGCTGCATGAGTGTTGCTGGCACTGGGGAGCTGCAGTTCATTGAGGGAAACATGAATTCCAATATGTACTGTGACATTCTGAAACAGAGCATGATCCCCTCCCTTCGAAAACTGGGCCTCATGGCAGTTTTAAAACAGGATAACGACCCCAAACACAACCTCCAAGATGACAACTGCCTTGCTGAGGAAGCTGAAGGTAAAGGTGATGGACTAAACCCAATTGAGCACCTGTGGCGCATCCTCAAGTGGAAGGTGGAGGAGTTCAAGGTGTCTAACATCCACCAGCTCCGTGATGTCATCATGGAGGAGTGGAAGAGGATTCCAGTAGCAACCTGTGCAGCTCTGGTGAATTCCATGCCCAGGAGGGTTAAGGCAGTGCTGGATAATAATGGTGGTCACACAAAATATTGACACTTTGGGCGCAATTTGGACATGTTCACTGTGGGGTGTACTCACTTATGTTGCAGCTATTTAGACATTAATGGCTGTGTGTTGAGTTATTTTCAGAAGACAGTAAATCTACACTGCTATACAAGCTGTACACTGACTACTCTAAGTTATATCCAAGTTTCATGTCTATAGTGTTGTCCCATGAAAAGATATAATGAAATATTTGCAGAAATGTGAGGGGTGTACTCACTTTTGTGATACACTGTACTTTCGGCCTGGCTAAAATCCAGCACCTTCTGAGACACCACTGGCAGTCAGTTGTGCCCAGTTGGGTGCCCCGCCGCCGTGGTGCCCGTGTGTTTCCCGCCCCGTTCCCGTCTGAATGTGGAACGCCGATCCTGCCCCGACGTTCCCACACAGTTCTGCTCGGCCCCTTTGATCTGATCTCACCTCGAGGTCGGAAACCAAAGCCGATGATCTCCGGAAAGCCTCGGCGGGCACCAGATTTGAGCCGGAGTAACTCGGGACGCCCCCCTGCCCGGGTCACACGATCCGGATTGGCTCAGTTTTTTTCTTCGTGCATGAACATCGAGCTAAGTGATTTCCTGCTCCGGGCGGAGTGTGTGTGTGTGTGTGTGTGTGTGTGTGTGTGTGTGTGCGTGTGTGTGTGTGTGTGCGTGTGTGTGTGTGCGTGTGTGTGTGTGTGTGGTACATTATTGCCTCGTGATTCGTATCAGATCTGGATGGCGAACGTGAGCGCCTGAGGATGTAACTACATTTTGACAAATAACATTCATTCATCCTTTTTCCCCTGGTCAAGGTCGCTGTGGGCACCATGCCACAGGCACAGATGCATCAAAAAGCGAAACATCTAGAGGCCTGGCTCACAGTCTGCATTCGAATGCACGCCAAAATTCTACCACAGAGCTGAAAGGATTGAATTTATTTGATACTACTGACGCAGTAATTATTATAGGGTGTCCACATACTTTTGGTCATGTGGCGTTCCCAGTACTGCCGGACGGCGGCTTCGGAATTCTTTCCTGACCGCTGTGGTCAAACTACCCGTATTTATGTGGACGCAACATGAAAAAAAACCCCAGGCTGCCGTTCGTGGATGTGAAACCCGAACACTGAAGCTGCTCCACCCTGCAGATCCGCCGGCGTATAATTCAAACCCCTGATTACAGAGCACGCCACACCCACACCACGCCCACATCACGCCACACCCACACCCACGCCACACCCACACCATGCCACACCCACACCACACCCACACCACACCCACATCACACCCACATCACGCCCACATCACGCCACACCCACACCACACCCACACCACACCCACATCACACCCACATCACGCTCACATCACGCCACACCCACACCACACCCACATCACGCCCACGCTCCGCCGCCGGGTTATTTTTAGGGCTTAAAGGGACCTGAATCAGCAGGAAGGTTCGGTACGAGGTCGGGGCGGCGGTTTTAACAGGGGAAAATAAACGTCGGACTGTTTTAATTATGAAGACGGTTCCAAAAGAGTTGGGACGGTGGGTAAAATGCCAAAGAAATCAACATGTGGACACCCCGCCCTAATTACTGGCTTACTTTCACATGTGGGGCATTAGGTGGGCACTTTGATCTAAAGCAACTTACAGCTACGACTGAACACCTCACTTAAGGGCCCAACAGCATCTAGCTACTTGGCAATGGTGGGGCTAGAACCGGCAACCTTCTGATTACTAGTCCAGTTCCTCAAGTAATGGATGTTCCAGGTACTTTGCACTAATGGACAGTTGCTCGAAACCCACACGTTTCCATAACGACCGTAACCACACGGACTCCGGAGCGCTTTCCAAATAAAGTTGGGACGGGGAACGATCACATGACTTGACCAACTTCCGGGATCTCTGAAAACGGATCTGGAGTGGAACGGAGAGGCCTGGCTCACAGTCGGCATTCCAATGCACCCCAGATGTGTTTATCAGGTCAGAAGCGACGGTCACCGCATGCACAAGCTGCCGTTTCCATAACAACCGTAACCACACGGACTCCGGGACGCTTCGGAAAACCTGACGCAGATCCCGGAAGCTGGTTGGCGTAGTCATCGTTCCTCAGCAGCTCGTTTTGGGTCTCGGTTTGATGGGCGCTGGTGATTTTGAGACGGCGGATAATGAGAAAGCGGGTCTCTGGAACAACCTAGAGGCCTGGCTCACAGTCGGCATTCGAATCGGTCTCAGCACGCACAAGAGCCTCCCCAAAACTGCACATCAATGTACAATTTGGAATCATGACCATAACTATGTGGACACCTGACCAGTAATGTGCTGAACATCCTAATCAAATCTGTCGCTCTCATTGCAGCTATAACAGGCCCCACTCGTCTGGAACGGCACGGTAACGATACAGTAGCGCGGTGCAGTGCCGTACTGGGCAGTATGAGCTGTGTTCCGAAATCCCAACAACACTGCTGCACCTGCTGCACAGAACCACACACAGACTATACAGTAAGCGTGGCACAGAAAACCCACGTATAGTGTCGGTGGCGGGTACTCACTGTCGGCGCCGGAGGAAAACGCCACGCAGGTCAGCAGGAGCAGGAGAACCACCGTGGGCGAGACGCTGGGCACCATGGTCCACCAGGCTGGCACCTTCTCCTCCGTAATCCCACTCGTCACGTTTACTCTGTCACTCGATCATAGGCTGAAACCTGCAGGAAGAACACAGAGCGCCGGTTAGAACCGGGGGGCGCGGGACAGTGGGGGTCAGATCACACTCACACCCTGTTACAGATGGGTACAGACAGGTACAAGCGGGTACAGACAGATACAGATGGGTACAAGCGGGCACAGACAGGTACATAAGGACACAGACGGGTACAGACAGGTACGGCCAGGTACAAAAAAGCACAGACGAGTACAGATGGGCACAGACGGGTACAGACAGGCACAAACGGGTACAGATGGATACAGACGGGCACATCGAATGATTTAGACATGCCCGATTTCCCCTGAGCTGCCAACCTGCGCTTCATGTGCTACACACACACAGGCCAGTAAGACTAGCACACGCACCCCTCCCTTCTTCCTTTTGAAAACGCTATACTCCGAGTCTTCCTCCACCACCTCCTCTCGCGCCTGTGCTTTGATCCGACAGTAGGTGTCGCTGTTCGACCGCGTCTGTCTGTAGAGCGCCCGGCCAGGCCGACAGCACCGCCCAGCTCACTAGCGTAACCCCAAGCAAGAAAAATACTCAATTACTAAAAAGTAAAAACTATATTCAATTCCCCCCAGTGCACAAGAAGTATGACGTACGTCTGTGGGAATTTGTGCCCGTTCAGTCCAAAGATGACAGCACTGATTAAGAATTGGGGATTGGCTCGGGTTCCGCGTCGCCGGTCGTCACGGGCGAGGTTCATAACCTGGTTTCACTTGGAAAGATCTCCGCCCGCCAGCACGGGGATTAGCCGACCGATACCGCCAGGTCCTAACGCAAACATCGGCGCGTCCAAAATCAACAGCAGTCACTCAAAACCCAGAGATGCCGCGTGCGTAAACAACGTCGCCGCGCCCTTTTCCAAAAACAGCTTCTGCGCCACACGACGGGCGGGGCGGGGCGACCGGATTCCACCGAAAATAGAAGCGAGTGATTCAATAATAAGCGAGTGATTATGGCTGAGTGACGAGTCGAGGTTTTTACGTCTACATCTACGCCACAAACAGCGCGGTTTAGCTTGCTAACTGATGCTAGCGCGAACGTAACAAGCGTTAGGAAAACCACCGTGTTTAGGGAAAACAAACGCACCATATGAGATGTAGACGAGCCGTGAGTGTGTACAACAGAGTGTCCACCAGACGATGGCGTTCATGTCCGTCATGCCAGGGTGGGCGTGTCCCAGCAGCGGGTTAGTCAGAATCCGTAACACTGAGGACGCCGCTGGTCGCTTTGTTGTTTTGGCAAGAAAATTCCAAACCACATTGTGAACATATTACAACAGCACAGAAGTAAGAGAGTGCAGGTGCTCGACTGGCCTGCCTGCAGTCCACATCTGTATCAGATTATAAACATTTGGTGCAGAGCAGAGCGCTCGGACTCCTGAGCATGTACACTGTACGACCAAAAGTATTCGGACGCCTGACCGGGAGCTTGTCGGATAGTTAGAACAACGGGGCGCGGCACAGCGGGGGTCAGATCACACTCACACCCTGTTACAGACGGGCACATAAGGGCACAGACAGGTACAGATGAGTACAGACGGGTACAGAAGGGCACAGACAGGTACAGATGAGTACAGACAGGTACAGATGAGTACAGACGGGTACAGAAGGGCACAGACAGGTACAGATGAGTACAGACAGGTACAGATGAGTACAGACAGGTACAGAAGGGCACAGACGGGTACAGATGAGTACAGACAGGTACAGATGAGTACAGACAGGTACAGAAGGGCACAGACGGGTACAGATGAGTACAGACAGGTACAGAAGGGCACAGACAGGTACAGATGAGTACAGACAGGTACAGATGAGTACAGACAGGTACAGAAGGGCACAGACAGGTACAGATGAGTACAGACAGGTACAGAAGGGCACAGACGGGTACAGATGAGTACAGACGGGTACAGAAGGGCACAGACAGGTACAGATGAGTACAGACAGGTACAGATGAGTACAGACAGGTACAGAAGGGCACAGACAGGTACAGATGAGTACAGACAGGTACAGATGAGTACAGACGGGTACAGAAGGGCACAGACAGGTACAGATGAGTACAGACAGGTACAGATGAGTACAGACGGGTACAGAAGGGCACAGACAGGTACAGATGAGTACAGACAGGTACAGATGAGTACAGACAGGTACAGAAGGGCACAGACGGGTACAGATGAGTACAGACAGGTACAGAAGGGCACAGACGGGTACAGACAGGTACATAAGGGCACAGATGGGTACAGATGGGTACAGACAAGCACAGACAGGTACAGAAGGGTACAGGCGGGTACATAAGGGCACAGACAGGTACAGATGGGTACAGATGGGTACATAAGGGCACAGACGGGTACAGATGGGTACAGACGAGCACAGACAGGTACAGAAGGGCACAGACGAGCACAGACAGGTACAGAAGGGTACAGGCGGGTACATAAGGGCACAGACAGGTACAGAAGGGTACAGGCGGGTACATAAGGGCACAGACAGGTACAGAAGGGTACAGAAGGGTACAGATGGGTACATAAGGGCACAGACGGGTACAGATGAGTACAGACGAGCACAGACAGGTACAGAAGGGTACAGATGGGTACAGACGAGCACAGACAGGTATATACGAGTACAGACGGGTACAAACAGATTATAAACGTGAGGAGCAGAGCAGACACATCGGACTCCTGAACATGTAATCTATACAACCAAAAGTATTCGGACGCCTGACCACGAGCTTGTCGGACCGTATGTGACCTCTGAGAAGTACGTCTGTGGGGATTTGTGCCCGTTTAGTCAAAAGATGACAGTATTTGTATAGCTGTTGAGTGGGGCTGAGGTCAGGACTCATCCAGCTTGCTTATGGAACACGAGGCCCTTCCCTAAACTGTTGGAAGCCTATTTCCGTTGTATGATGGATTCATCACACCTGTTAGTGATTGTTGCACCTGGTCAGGCGCGGTTCTGAAGTCGCAGGTGATAAACCTGCTCGGCCGGGATCACTGAATCACAAGTGCGTGTGTTCCAGTCCCGCCCTGCCTGTGGAGGAGTGGGAGGAGCTTTATGACAGGACAGTTTATCAGCGCGGCGGGTCTCCGCGGGTCTCCGTGATTCAGTAGACGTGACATTCACGGCGGAAACGCCCCACGGCACGCCGCCACCCTGCCCCCCCCCCCCCCCCCCTCCTTAAATGATTATGGACGGCGGAACAGCGTGAGACGGGGAATAAACCCGCCGGGACGGGCGCTAGCGGGAAGGTGGATTCTTCTCTGAATGTCAGACAGATATGAGGTGGAATGGCGCTAACGGCGCTACAGGGCTAACGGAGCTGCTTAGCGGACGCGAGAACCATGTTTCAGCCACAACAGATGCTAACAGGTGTAATAAATCAGTTATAACAAAAGAAAAGGCAACAGTTTAGGGAAGGACCCCTCTCTATTCCGACATGACTGCGCCCCTCGGTTTAAATAAACTCCACTGGAACGAACCGGAACACCGACTGAGCCTCTCTCATAAAAGCCTGTCCTTAAACTAAACAGGCACAAGTTCCCACAGACCGAGTCCAAACTCTTGTGAAAAGCCTCACATGCAGCAGGAAGGTTCTGGGTTTGAGTCCCTTACGCGTGGGTTTCCTCCGGGTGCCCCAGATGTGTGTGTGCGCCTTTGTTCGTGGTGTTTCCTCTTTTTCACCTAAAGAATCTGACCCACCGGGACCCTGACCAGGATGGACCGGGGGTAAAACAGACCCTGGATGAATGAATAATGCATCATGCACAATGATTTCATGGTGGCCTGCGTAAAGTTCTGGCTTCAACCCTACAGAGCTCCTTGGAGATGAATCAGAACGCCGACCACAAGTCACGCCTGACCTCACAGAGCAGCTCCGAAACCGTTTTAGAATAGGATGAACGGGATGAATGTATACCAAGCTAACGATGAGGCGTCCACATACTTTTGGCGACGTAGTGTTACTGTTCTAAAATTGCATTTAATGGTCAGGGTCTCAGTGGGTCTGGAGACACTGGGTCCACTGGGAAACAGAGCACAAATCTCCTGACCAGGGCGCAGGTCCATCGCCAAGCTTCGGACGTCCAACCCATTCCATTCCATCATCAAACGTAGCCGATCACGTCTGTGTGGACGCCCGACCGGCCGGCAGCACCTCTGAGGATTCGAACCCTGGATCTCAGGGTCGCCATGTACTGGCGTAACGGACAGAAGTGCCACCTGAGCGCCAAAAAACCCCCCCAAAATTAATGAACCGCAAATTAAAGCCTGAAATTCCTGTCCATATACTTCTGACCAAGCAGAAAGAAAGTAAAATAAAAGAAAAAAGTAAGAATTAAAATAGAACAAGAAAAAATAAAGAAGAAAATATATAAAGAAAAACCATAAATACGGAAAGAAAATTTATAAAAAGGGAAAAAAAGAAATAAAGAAGGAAAATAAATAAATAAAATAAATAAAAATGAAATTTATGAACTGCAAATCAAAGTCTGAAATTCGTGTCCATATACTTCTGACCAAGCAGAAAGAAAAAGAAAAACAAAACAAAACAAATAAAGGTAAATAAGTTTAAATAAAAAATAAAAATAATAAAGAAAACAAGAAAAACAAAAATATAGAAAGAAAAAAAACAAGATAAATACAGAAAGATAAGTAATAAAAAAGAAAATAAAAAAGGGAAATTAAATAAAGAAAATTGGGAAAAAAAGAAAAAGAAAGAAATTTTATAAGAAAAAAAAGGAAATGAAGAAGAATAAATAAAGAATATAAAAAAATAATAACAGGGAAAAAAGAAAATAAAGAAGAAACATGAATAAAATTTATATTTATGAACTGCAAATCAAAGCCTGAAATTCCTCTGAAGGCTAATCTCAGAGCGTAGCGGGACGTGTTTAGCATTGATGAGGCGTCACGCCGAGGGAACACGTGTCCCCGTCCTCTTTTATTCGCCGCTCTGACGGGATTAGTCCTGGGTTTTTATTGCGGCTCGGTGTCGGTCGTAACGAACGCGGCCGAGCCGCCGCCCGCGTGAGATGAAAGCGCCGCGCGGTTAAATCAGGGCCGAGCGAGGAGCGTCTCTCTCCTCAGCCTGAGACTCGCCTCAACCGTCACACCATCATTAACGCGAGTTTCACTTCAAAGGATCAAAATAGAGGCTTCAGCGCGACCAGGCGGGAAATTAATCCTAAACCTTCAGGTCTGCGACACGGCCGCGGGTTCCACCTCTCAGAGCGCCGGGAGTCCAGGAGAGTCCAGCACGGTCATACGCTACACGGTCAAAAGTATGTGGACGCCACTTCTAATTATGTAATTCATGTGTTTCAGCCACAACAGTCACTAACAGGTGTAATAAATCAATCAAATAAAGAAAATGATACATGATGCTTTCAACCAAGCAGCAACAGTTTAGGGAAGGTCCTTTCCTGTTCCAGCATGACTGAAGCAAGATCTATAAAGACCTGAAGAAAAGCTTGAAGCTTAACAGTTGAGATACAGGACTCTGGATCTGAAGGTCACCACTGTCGGGCCCCTGAGCAAGGCCCTTAACTTGGGTTGTTTGGATTGTATCTGGTCATAATTGTAAGTCATATCTAAAGTATATTTATATATAAGATATAAAGTTAAATCAATAAAATAGGATAAAGAATGCAAAAATAAAGAAAATATAATAAAAGAAAGAAAGAAAAGAAAAAAGAAAATATAGAAAAAAGGAAAAATAAAGAAATAAAGAAACTAAAAAAGAAAATATAGAAAAAATAAAGAGAAAAAAGGAAAAAAAAGAAAAAATTAATAAAGAAAATAAAAAAAAATGTATAAAGGCAAAAAAAAAAAAAAAGAAAAAAAATCAAATACATGAAATAAAAGGAAAAAAAATAAAGTAAACAGAATTTCTCTCAGGTAATATGAACTTAATTCTATAAAACATTTATGAGAGGTAGAAGACGGGCAGTATGACGCGGACGAACAATCAGCAGCAGCTTGTTTGTTTACACGAATTAATCTGACTTGTGCATCAACTGCAGCAGCTCCGTTATCAGAAGATAAAATCTGATTCTGACACGGCGGGCGCAGTTTATCTTCGTTTCATCGATAACGTCATCAGATCACGGAAAACTGCCACCCACAAACATGCCCACAAACGGGCATCCCTCCAAATATTCAGGAGCGCCCGCGCGGGTTCACAGACGGGGCAGCGCCAGGGGGGACGAAGCTCCTGCCATTTAGAGGATTAGAACCCAGCCGGCAGGATTCCGTCACCTTACTGGTGAGTCACTGACATGGGAGCTGAGACTGGGGGGAACTGGATCACACCAGCACACCAGTACAGCACCAGCGCACCATTATTAGAAACCAGTATGAAGCTACACACACACCGCACAGCCAAAAGTATGTGGACACCTTCCCTACACAACCACTGAGGTCGAGACCTTTAGCCACAAAATCAAACAATGGAATTAATGATATGATTTTAACCCTGTGGCAACAGTTTAGGGAAGGACCCTCACAGCAAGGTCCATAAAGACATAGAGGAACCTCATCTAGGGGTTCGAACCTCCAAAGCTTCACGTGCACACAAATGCCTTCAACAAGATTTTGGACAGTGCCTGTGAGACTTTGTGCCCATTTAGCAAAGAACAAGCAAACATGTGCAGCCCGAAATCAGAGGAGCGCAGGGCTAACAAACCGTGGGTCAGATCCATCAGGGGGGGTGTAGGTCGGCTCCCAAAACAAACCCCTCTCCGGGGGGCTCCTGAAGGAAACAGCTGGTAACTCTGCAGCGACAGAGTCGTAACGAGGAGGAATGTAAGGGCGCCGGACTTCACACAGGGGGGTCAGGAGGAACAGACAGGAGGTCACCTCCCTCCGTCACATTAAACCCCAGAAAAATTCGGCTCCCGGAGCGCAGCCGTCACGCAGAGCACCTTCAAAACACCTGAGAGTCTCCGGGACCTTCAACAAGTCCAAGCAGGTCTGGTCGTCATGGCGGAGCCGGTCCTCGTACCAGACTCGGCTCGGTTATTTCTATCTGGGATTGAGACCTGCACTTAGAGCGCACTGACGAGTCAAGAGCGTCTCCCAATGGCCCGGCTGTTCATGAAGACGCCCGACCAACCAATAGCACCGCTGAGATTCGAACCCTGGATCCTCAGATGTTAACATATGTCACCCATCAGAAAACCCAGTTCTATTACCAATTAGAATCTTCTGGAAGGCAAACGTCGCCGTTCACAGCTACACAACAGTTAAACTATAGCTGCAAAATCAGCCACCTGTAAAGCACGGTGCTGGTAGCATTACACTCATGCTGGTAGCATTGATGGCTCAATGCCACAAACAGAGACAAGAACGATGTAGGAACTTGATTGTTAGACGCAGTCAAGTGTTCCAGCAAGACAATGAAAGATGATAAAGAAAAGAAATTAAATATAAGAAAGAAAAATAAAGAAAAAATTAAAAGGCAATAAAGAAACCAAGAAAATACAGAAAAATACAGAAAATAAAGAAAAAAAAGAAAATGAAAATGAGAAATAAATAAAGAAAAAAATGAAAATGAAATAAAAAGAAAATACAAAAAAGAAAATAAAAACAAAGAAAATAAAAGAACAAATTCAAAGAAAAGTAAAGAATAATACAGTAAATTAAGATAAAATAAAGGAAATACAAAGAACAAAAATAAATAAAAAATGAAAAGAAAATCAAAGAAAATATAAGAAAGAACAGACCAAGTTTTGGACTGGTCCTGCTGACCTGAATCCCGTCCTGACCTCAACCACATGCAGTAAAAAAAACTGGTGAACCATAGAAACAAGTGAAGTTAATCCTGTAGCCCCTAAATCTGGTTCTAATGGTACCAATTCCACCAGCGCATCGGCCAAAGGTCCAATCGGTATGGGGGGGGGGGGGGTTAGGGGGGGCAAATGTTTCCTCTGGGTCTGTGGTGCTGCGTTACGTGACTGAGATTTACAGAGTTCACTAGTTAAAGATTAACGTGAGCTACGTGTGTGTGTGTGTGTGTGTGTGTGAGAGAGTGCGAGTGTGTGTGTGTGTGTGTGAGAGTGTGTGTGTGTGTGTGTGTGTGTAAGAAGCCATGAGGTTTTTCAGGCCTAACAAACCAAGATTGGCAGGTTACATTTTACACCCTTGTGAAGTGAAAGACTAAAACAGCTGACGAGCCAAAATAAAGAAATAAATCATTTAAAGTGCATTAAAAACCCTCTTTAATTTTCACCGAAACAGAGACGAGGAACGCAGAGCAGCGAACAAACAGGTTGTGCAACACCTACACTCATTATCCACCTGCACAAGTAAATTCAGTCTCACTACCTGCATGACTGCACATTTGTAAATACCCCAACCCCCCAAAAAACACACATTTAAACAAAGAGAAAAAAAAGGAAACAATAAAAGAAAATAAAGAAAAAATAAAAGAAATTAAATAAAGAATAAAAAATAAGACAATAAAGAAAGAACCAAAAAAGAAAAAGAACTTTAAAAAACAAAAACCTAGATTTACATTAAAAAAAATTCTGAAAATAAAAGAAAAAGGAAACAATACAAAATAAAGAAAAAAGAAAAGAAAATAAAGAAAACAAAAAAGAAAAAGAAATTAAACAAAAATGTAACTTAGCCCCCCCCCCTAAAAAAACCCTACATTTTAACATTCTGCTTTTAAACAAACATCCAGAATCCTCAACAAGTCTGGACTCCCTCAAAGAACCTGTAGGACCTAAAACAACCCCCCCAGACAAGATCACCAAGGGAGATAAAGACAACTGGAAAAACGGCCGCCTGCACTGCGCCGTCTCACCTCCGGCACCGACCGGCGCTGGATTCAGAGGAACCAGACCGAGGTTCTCACCGCACGCTGTGCCAAAAAAATCCCGACCAAAAAAAAAAAGAAGCAGAGCCTGAAAGAGAGTTCCAGTATTGTTCAGGCCTAACGAGCGCAAACACGAGGACAAAAGACGCCGTAAACGGCAAACAAAACGTCTCCAGTTTCAGCCCAGAGGAACTTCTGCTTTCACGCCACTCGTTAACCTTTCCACAAACGACGCAGCGCCGTAAAGAGACACAACAGAAAGAAAAGAAAGAAATAAAAAAGAAAAGAAAGAAATAAAAAGAACTTGTTAGAGTTTGTTCTCTACAGGTCAGGCTGGTCAACATGAGATTCTTTACCATCCAAAAATCGTAAATCGTTTCTTTTCTTTTCTTAAGAGCTGCTCAGAATTCATTCTTTTTGGTTTTGTTTTATTTAATAACGTCACATCAATAAAAAGTTTTTCCTTAATTTAATTAGTACACAAGGTCATAAAAACACAGGACACTAGTAAAGAAAAACCCAAATAAGAGTCTGCAATAGTCATACATACAGATATATATATTTTTTTATTATTTATACAAAACACCAGGGGCTCATCGCTACTGTAATTCTACTAAAACTTCCAAAGACGTCTACTAAAGTGCGTCCACATTCTTTTGGTCTCCTCTGTGTACAGAACAAATAAAAACCTCCCAGATGAAGCGTGAAGGTTTTATTTCAGGCAGGAAAAAGTTTTTACTGCTCCTATTTATTTATTTGTGTGTAGAAAAAATAAAAATAAAGAAAAAAAGAAATAAAGGTCAGTTTCTTATTACATTAAACAAATAAAATAAAATAAAATACAGCCCAAAATCTCAGAAAAAAAGTTCGTTTTTTATTATTTCTTATTAAAACACTAAACTCTGGAACACTAAAACCTTAGAACACTAAAACCTTGGAACACTAAAATCTAAAACACAAACACTGGAATAGTAAAACACTGGAACACTAAAATCTAAAGCTGTAATAAATCCACTTGATTCTTAAGTTGAAGGACAAACATTTCTTGATTTCTAATGAATAAACGTCTCACTAAAGCTTTATTTGTTTATTATTATATTTACTTTGTAATTGTTCTGCTCCTTCAGTTAAAAAAAAATCTCTCTTAAAACTCTGTTTTATTTATTTTTATTTTATTTTCTCATTCTTTAATAACCAGACTTGGTTCATGTTCCCGTTTTCCTGCCTCAACAATGCAAACCTTCACCTCGACGCCACAGCGCGGCGCGTACGGACGTGCGGCAGGTGTGTTGTATCATGTCGTGTTGAAACCGTACTCACCCATGTTTACAGAAAACTCGGTTCCCAAATCCAAACAAAAGACGTAAAGAATCCGTTAAAAGCGTCTCTTCCTGTTCCAGACGACCCTGAAACGCTGAAATCCTTCCACACACACACACGAGCAAACAGGTAAGCAAATCCACATAAAGTAGTTCCACACAGCAGGAGAACAATAACACAATAAATCTCCTGGTTTTGGTGAGTTTTGGTGAGTTTTGGTTCCTCTCTCTCAGACACTAAAACTCTCTCGTCGTGTTTCTGTCGTGTTTTTGTTCCCAGGATGAAACTTTTTAACTCCGGTGAGTTCTTGGCACCGATTCCTTCCTCAGACAAAAGCTGCTTCACACTGGGAACGCTGCCCGGACTGGACGGGGGAGGGGGCGGGGCTAGCCGGTGCTGAGGGACGGTGGGAGGAGCCTCAGAGCTGAAGGTGTGTGGGGGGCTACAGCTCACCTGTAGAAGGTGAACCTGGTGCTCGGGTGTGTCAGGCAGGAACGGGTCAAATCTCATCAAATAAAATAAAATATTACATGTTTTTTATTATTTTATCTGCAGGTTTTTTTAAGTTTTGTTGTTTGTTTTTTAAGTTGAATTAAACATGTTTGGGAAAACCCTCAGAATTTAATTCCTCTTAATTTACACTGAAAGAAGAAGGAACTTTTGGTGGTTTATTTAAAGGAAGAGAAACTTTCATGATCGACCCGCAATTTTAATTTCTACAAAAAGTCCCATAAAAATAAAAAAACCCAAATAAAATATTTATAAAAATCTTTTTTTAAAAATTATAAAAAAAAGAATAGATTTTATTTTCCTTTTCTCTCTTTCTTTCTTAAATAATATAAAATATTTTTTTTAAATCTGAATAATTTAAAATAAAAAAATTAAATATAAACAAAGCAGTGCAAAAAAGCAAGAGGAACACTAAAGGTGAGGTGGAACACTAATTTGGAACAGTCAGGTGGAACAGTGGTCTCATGGTCTAGCCCACCATATTTGAACCATAACAGGAGCGGTTGACTGTGAATTTGAAGTGGCGTCCACATACTTTTGGCAGCACTCCGTTACCTGTTAAATGCGCCGCCCACATTTCAGCCGGGTCGCAGTGCCACAGCGCAAGAGAGTCTAGGAAACGTAGCCGATCGCTTATTATGAATCACGCAGGAACACTAAAACCCCGGAACATAAACACTGGAACACTAAAACGTTGGAACAGTGGAACACTAAAACACAACAACACTAAAAACAGAGGAACAGCGAACACACCCTCATTCTTTCCGACACCTGAAAACAGGTGAGCTCCGTATGCACGGCGGATACGGGAGGCTCCCACCAACAACACGACCGACCGGTTGGACCGGGCGGAGCTCTGGAACACATTAGTGACCAAACAGGGTGTGAAGATAAATAAAAGCCAGGAAACGAGCTGGAAATAGCAAATGTGAGGAAGCGGCGTTATATCAGCGCCTGCATAACAATAGCATCGTTAGCACCTCCGTCAGGCCGCGGGGGGGCGCCTGAGGAGGATGGAGCGGGACGAATCGCAGGGTTACGCAGCAGCCTTATTTATGGATTCTTAAATTACAGATTCGACTGCTTGTTTGGACCTAGCTTCAGCGCTGATGCTTGTGGTTCATAAAGGAACTCCTGATCTGGCTACTTCAGGAAACCGTCGTCACTTAACAGTGTACGCCGCTGCATCAGGAAACGCAGCCTGTAGTTCTGTTCAGCAAAACCAAAGCCAGACGTCAAAGAATGAGGCCCGAAACACACTGGAACACTAAAATACAAGAACACTGGGACGCTGGAACACTAGAACACTGGAACACTAGAACACTGGGATGCTGGAACACTGGGATGCTGGAACACTGGAACACTGTAACTAAGACAACACTGAAACACGGGAACACTGGAACACTAGAACACTGGGATGCTGGAACACTGGGATGCTGAAACACTAGAACACTGGAACACTAGAACACTGGGATGCTGGAACACTGGGATGCTGAAACACTAGAACACTGGAACACTAGAACACAGGGATGCTGGAACACTAGAACACTGAAACACTGAAACACGGGAACACTGGAACACTAAAAACACCAACACAGGAACACAGCGGAACTGAACGCCGTGGTCAGATGGGTCCACAAACTTCTGGCTGTACGGTGAAGTTCCAATACGACACACCAAACTAAGACCTGAACCCCAGTGCATTGTGGGTGAGTGTCGCTTCAGAAACCCAGACTGAGGTCGAGAGCGTCCAGCTTTTTGTTCAGGACGCTACGCTGCCAACTCGCGACGTTTAGAGATCAATGGAAACGTAGTTAGCATTCTTAGCGTGGATTTGAGAGTCGCGCAGCATATGCATGAGAAAAGCTTCCTCTTGAACTCTGACCTCACCGCGCTGGGCTGGAAAGTGTTTGTCTCCACTGTTCCAGTTATTCTGATCACCGCAGCTCGTTTCTCCCGGCGCTGGCCGAGGAGAGCCGCGGACTAGCACCCGCCCCCGTACGTCATGCATGCACGTCTACAGGATCCCTGGACTGGAGTTGGGCCTGACTCAGTAATAAGACCAAACAAGCCCATGGTCAGGAGTCCACATACTTTTGGCCGTAGGGTGAAGTTCCCCAGACGGTTTAAAATCAGTTCAAAAAGAACGTTTTACCGTCTACCGTGCATATTATTGTGGAAAGATTCTGGGAATCCGGCCAAATCTTGATTCGTAAACCGTGGGTGAATGTGTGCGACATTCGAGCCATCAGATGCCGCGCCAGGACGAATCATACCACTGTGCCGTCATGCAAATGCATCCAGGTGGGCTTACTTCGGAACACCGTCGTCACTTAACAGTGTACGCCGCTGCATCAGGAAACGCAGCCTGTAGTTCCGTTACGCAAAACGAAAGCCGGACGTCAATTCTACCCACAGACGCCGCCGAGTTCTTCTGCCGTGACGTCGTCTGTTTATCAGAAATACAGCGGGACCGCGCGACCCGGTTAGATGAGTCAAGCGAGAATTAGCGAAAATTCTGCACCCTCAGTTCCAAAACCCTTAAAAATGGTGATTATGAGCAGGTGGCGCTGAACAATGCACCGGGAGGAACCGGCGGGTAACTCGGTACGGCACAAAGTGCTCCAACGCAGGAATGCCAATTAATCACGTGGCACAAAGACAAAAGGTGTCGCCAGCCGGGACTGAAAACACACACACACACACACACACACACACTCACACACACACACACACACACACACACTCACACTCACACACACACACACACACACACACACACGTGAGGGGGTAATCCATCAAGGCCGTTTGCGAGTGACGTCTATTTTAACAAAGCTCTGATTGATGGGCG